>NW_009217539.1:50832-81010 GCF_000690835.1 Fulmarus glacialis
TGAAATCATTCTGTGACTGACTGCTTTAAAAGTCAAATGAGCTTATTTTAAACACCATGGTGATATTTGAAACAATTTTTCTCTAAAGTAATATGAACAATTGTCAAAACAAAAGGAAGCTTAAAAAATACAGGAAAACTGAAACCGTAAGTTCCCTGAATTTTCACTGATACCTTAATACTTAAATCTTTAGCATGTCTTCCTCACTGAAACTTACTTTCTATGCAACAAGCACACCTAAATGGATTTGTTCAGAATAAATCATATTAGTGAATACACAAGAAAATTTGATTTAAAGAGTACACAGAAATAGCAGACAGCGAGCCTTCTAGCTAGACCAATGCAGGAAAAAACCCACTTTATAAAGCACTGTTACAATTTAGCCTAGCAACCAGGTTAGTTAAATAAGGTGTTAAAGCAACAAAATCCATCAGCTCAGAAATATATGGGCGTCTTTCGTTGCACTAAACCCACGAATGCCCAAGTTTTCATCACAGGGGATATTTCAGCTCTTTCTGTCCGTATGATTCATTTGGGTATCACTATTGTAAATGAAGATCATGGTCAAGTTTTAATATAAAAGTGTGATGGAGCTTCTATTCTCAATTAAATCATAAAGCAGTCCTCCTACTTGTCCTGTTTTGGGATACTGTTAATTATCTTTTGGGATAAAGATAAAAATATTTATCCCAGGTTTATGACCTCTAATTCTAAACCACTAAAATTTTAATCTATGAAAAAAAAATCCCCTTGAGGATCACTAACTCAGTGTAGTTTTGCAATAAATAAATGTGTGATGATAATATATATAATTTTAGTTTACTTGAGTTAAAAAAAGAAAAAAGAAAGTTGATCTTCACATTAAAAAGTGCATTCAGACTTCTTTTGTGTTGTTAATTCAACTTTGGTTTAAATTCACTGTTTTGGAAGCTGACATTTGTGAATGACTATATATTTTGTTTATATAAAAGTGACTGTATTTGCAAATAATAAAGTTGATAAGTTTGTTCAGTGATATATATATATATATATATGAACTTAAACAGCAGATTTCTGTAATATGGAGTAAAGGGTAGAGGATGTACCTGCTCTCCTAGATGCTCACAATCTTTATAATTAAAGAACTGACAGAGAACACGGAGCTTTTTGATCATGGCCTTTTATTGAGTCAATAACCCTTCAATTCATGATTCTGTAAGTTTTATGAAATATTAATAATAAAACTTCATATAAAAACTTCTTTCAAAAAACTGATATTATTGCAAATGTTAGGTCTAAATTAATCAAAACAGTTCCAGGTAAGAAATCTCAGAGGGCAGAAAGAAATGACAGAGGAAAACAAATGAACAAATCACAGCAGAAGTCAATTCTGTTTCATCAAAATTTCCCCACCAATCTGATAACGTATCATTGAACATCACTGATCCCTAAGAATGAATTTATAGTCGTCTAATATTGGAAACTGATACTGTGCATCAATCTAAATCCATAGACCCTGAATATAACAAATCTTTTTTTAAAATGCTTTTGCACTGCAATTATAAACCCACTGTGCTACACTGTGGGCAGCGTACTGAAGAAGAGAAACTGTCTGCTTAGGGTTTATAGCAGTTATCAGAGGCCAGTTTTTTTATTTTTGAAAGGTGAAATTGCTCTTGTCCTCTTGCTCACTGCAAAACATTTAGAACATGCAAAACATAAAGAAAGAAATTGCTTACTATACCATGGTTTAATTCAACAGTCAGGGCACATATAGAACAACCAGAATTAATTTATTTTAGAGAAGCATCTTACCAACCCCTGGCAAAATAGTTCACATATGGCAGCCTGCACAGATATTGTTGATAAGGGTGCTGAACAGTGTCTGTCAGCAGTTGCTCCAGCTACGATGCCATAACAAACAATACTTACACGGTGAATATAGCTGCTTTAAACTTCACAGCTAATGCACTGCTATTTTTATATGTTAGGTGCATAACCTGTTTTAGACTGTTCCTTGCAGTGAATTTCTGTCCACAATACTGTATGATTAATATGGCTGACTTACATGTAGTTTTTAATTTATTTTTAATTATTTTTCCCTCTCAAAACACATTGTCTCTTCCTCAAGCTCAGTGAAAAGAAGCAGTGAAGATACACTGGTGTCTTCAAATCCCTAAGTTACCTTCCAGAAGTCTCTGACATCAACCAGCTAGCTTGTACTTGAATGCAACATCTCTCCTATATATTTAGTTTTGTACATGATACTAGGGACTTCTCTGGTTAGATGTTAGACTAGAGTTATAACTACACAGAATTAAATAGTAGATAGAAAAACTTGTAGGGAAGGGGATGAGTCCATGGGATTCTGACGCCAGGATATCCCCAGCTGCTTCTAGTAACTATAGGTTTAAAGCAGACCATTCCCAGTCTCTTAAAATAACTAAATGCTCTTATGTATTCACTTAAGTATTTCCATTACTGATGTTGCTGCTTAGTGACAGGATTAGCAGACTCTTTCCAGTTCGGGTTTAATTCAGTGCCCATATCTGAAGTGAGTAATTTATTCTAAACTAACATATTTTTAGTTGTGATTCAGTTTAATTGATAATCTGGACATTACATGACTAAGGTTGTCAGGTTTTTGTTGCTGGGATGCAATAAAATATCATTGACACACACTTTGATTCCTTGCAGTCCTGGTACTTTTGGATTGTTTTTTGTGTTATGCTGTCTTTAGCGCTCACCATCTCTACCGTTTCTAGATCAAACAAAAGATCTGAGTAACTAATACTCAAGTACATGAAGACAGACTACTTCAGAGTCCAGCACCAGTTCTTTAACTGTGATGGCGCTCTCAGCTTGGTTGCCTCCCTTCACGGATCGGTGGATACACTGCCAAGAACTCTGCATATAAGGCAACATGAGAGTTCAGGACAGGTATCTCGGACTGTAAAGATCATCCTGACAACAGCTCATGCTGACAAAACATGCTGTGTGGAGGGAGCTTGAGAAACTGGAAAGAGACACGACTGACAGGCAGCGTGAGACAAGATACCATCCTGAAGCACCACCTTCTATGCAGAGGACTGAAAGCCAGGATCCTTTTGTTCTGATCTGCCAGCATTCAGACTGACAGTAAAGCATGTATTTGTCACTGAAAACTTGTATGCAGTGTACTCAAGTAAGTCTGCAGTGTTTCCTTACTGTTTTGTTAAAGCTTGAAGTATTAATACATGTACAAATCGCACCGGTGATTGCTTTTCCTGCTGTAAGCACTGATTCTAACCTATCACTCCATCCTTTCAATTATATTCTAGTGTGTCACACATGACAGCTTCACCTCCAACTCCAGCCTTAATCATACTCATTGCAATGCACGCACTAACACAAGTGGAAATACATTTTAAAAGTCTACCTCTTTTTAAGGTTCTGATGGCCTTTTATGACTTCAGCTATCTCAGGACATATTTTCTTTACTAATTCTGCAGAATTTTATTTATTTATTTATTTTTAATAAACTCAAACCTAACATTTGGATTTTAATTGTTTTTATCATTTTAAGGCTTCCATTCTCAGTGCTGGCTTTGTTCACGTGCATATGAAAAGAAATTTAGGTTGTGATTTCTCTCTTCTTCCCAATGTATTTCACAAGATAATTAGTCTTTATTCTCTTTTAGCCTACTAGTAGCATGGACAAAACCAATATTTCTGACAATATGGAAGCTGGGGAAGTAGAATATAAATGGACTGGTGAAAATGGCTCATCTTGTGCGCTCTTCACAAGTAATCCCACCCACTGCTGCAGTCAGAGACAGAAGTCTGGGCTGTGTAAAATATCAGTGAGTAATCACTGGGCATCCCCTATATTCTTATATTAATATCGTTACAAGAGCTAAGGTGTCTTATTTGTCTCAAGAATACAGGTTTTTGTGATCTTCTAATTAATTAGAAGTTTTAAGATAAACACACATCACCTGCAGTCAAGAAGAGAAGCCAAATTATTGATTCTAAAACATTTTCTAAGAGTGTGCAGTCTACAGCTTAGATTTTGATAATATTACAATACCACAATTATCTGCACATTAGTTGGTTATAATCTACTAAAGTTCAAGTTTTTGACTTTCAGTGATGTAAGTCATTTACTGCAAACCTGCATGTGCAGGTGCATGCAGAGTGCATGCTTTTTTTGCATAGACCTGTTTTAGTGTTTTATATTGCTTACCCTCTGCTGCCAAAAAAACAGATCTCAACCACCTGACCAGCAAGGTAAGGTGGAGAAAATACAGTTTCTCACTCAGAGAGTAGACCAGACTCATTACAAATGAAAACTGAAAAGGTATGCAACAGCTCAGGACAATACTAGCTTGAAGGAGGAAGACCCAGATACCAAGGGCAATACTGATCAATTAATTTTTGTCAAGTACTTCCTAATTCAGTTTGTAACTGCTGTCGTTTTGTCTTTATGGATGAGGTGGTTTGTACCTCCTAATTCTGACTCTTCATTTTTAAGTGCTAAGATTGAAAAAAAAAGGAACAAAAGGTGGAAATAGACAAAGTGAAGATATCTTAATTCAACTTAAAAAAGGAGAATGGTGAACGCTGTAAATGGATCTCTCTCTACTGGGAAAGCCTGCTCACTTCAGAATCATGGGGTTCTCTTTGGTGATACTTTCTCATTCCTATACCTGTAGTTGTGCAGCTTGATTTGGTTTACACTGTGGAAATGTAGACACCTCATTTTTGTATAAAAGCCTGGCTTATGTCACTTTCATGCCTGCTATGACCTTCCTTAGTTCTGCAAACAGACCTTTCCCATTTAAAAATAATAAGCAAAAGGAGTAAGTTTGCTGAACAGTTACTTTTGGATTAAATTTATCAAGCTACAATTATCTCCAAAACGATCATTCCTCCCCATCCTATACCATTTATTGAAATAGAATATATCCTACGTTTTTGAGGTATCTGCACAGGAGGAAATAAAAAGTATTTTCAAGATTTCTTGTCATCTGCTAACCCAAACCCAACTTTATTTTAAAATGAACTTTGTGTTTCTGCAGGAAAACATGAACATTTGGAAATTCATCTAACGACTATACAATTACTTAATCAAGTCAACAGAAAATCAAAAAGCCAATTAAAACAAAAAAAAAAAATCAAGAATCTGTGGAGAGCCTCAGCCTACCTAGGTAATTAGACAGAATGATGGCAGATAGCATTTGGGGGCAGTATACTCAAAGGCAAGTGTGCTGGACTGAGGCTGAATATCTTAAACAATTACGCAACTGTGAGTGATGGAGATATTGTGCTGGTTTTGGCTGGGATGGAGTTAATTTTCTTCACAGTAGCTAGTATGGGGCTGTGTTTTGGATTTGTGCTGGAAACAGTGTTGATAACACAGGGATGTTTTCATTATTGCTGAGCAGGGCTTACACAGAGTCAAGGCCTTTTCTGCTTCTCACCCCACCCCACCAGCGAGCAGGCTGAGGGTGCACAAGAAGCTGGGAGGGGACACAGCTGGGACAGCTGACCCCAGCTGACCAAAGGGATGTCCCATACCATATAATGTCATGCTCACCAATAAAAGCTGGGGGAAGAAGAAGGAAGGGGGAGGACGTTCGGAGTGATGGTGTTTGTCTTCCCAAGTAATGGTTACGCATGATGGAGCCCTGCTTTCCTGGATATGGCTGAACACCTGCCTGCTGATGGGAAGCAGTGAATGAATTCTTTGTTTTGCTTTGCTTGCGTGCATGGCTTTTGCTTTACCTATTAAGCTGTCTTTATCTCAACCCACGAGTTTTCTCACTTTTACCCTTCTGATTCTCTCCCCCATCCTGCCAGGATGGAGTGAGCGAGCGACTGTGTGGTGCTTAGTTGCCACCTGGTGTTAAACCACAACAGATATTTAGACCCAAAACTCAACTTAATATACTACTGTGAGCATGAAAACAAGCTAGATATTAAGATATCAAATGAGGAATATGAAATAAAACTGAGAGTAATATGATTAGTCAATGCTATAATACTCACTCACCCTGTATAATGTGTTTGTATGACTTGACTTCCAACAAATATCGTACTCAAAAATTATTCCAGATAGACTACAATTATTTAATAAAAGCAGAAAAAAATCCTTTCACATCAGGAGAGGACTAAATATATTTGGACTGTTTATTTTAGAAAGATAATGCATAACAGGACAGAAGAAAGATAAAATAAAATTTTACAAAAAAGATTGAAAGCTGTATTATACGGTTGCATAAAACAGGAGTAGATGCTTAAAAGAAACAAAAAGGAGAAATGCTCCTTCGCCCCACCTAAATTCAGAAGTGGAATACATTGCTACAGTATTTGACTTCAGGGAAGACCTTGGCAGGGGGAGGGGGGGTGGGTGGACGGAGATTGATATATACAATAAGAACAAACATATTTCACTAGCTAAAATAAAAATTCAAAAGGAAACTGAAGTGTCTTGTTTCAACTGTTAATTACTTGAAATAAGTTTCTATTTTGAAGTATCTTGCAGTTTCTTTTTAAGTAGCCAGTACTGTCAATAATGAAATGCATTTCTCTTTGGTCTGATCGAGTATGACAAGTCTTCAGCTACTATAGCTGCTCAGTTAACAAGCATGGTTCCAAACTGCATTAGGTTGCACTGTCTAACCCAACGAGAGCATGATCTGGACTTATGCGTTTACCTAAGGACTCTTTCAGTATGCAACTCATGAACTCAAATTATCACTTCGCTTTCGAGAGGTTATGTGCTTGTTTGAAGACTGCGACTGCCTCATTTTGTGTTCCTCCTCATGACTGTGCTAATAAAACCACCACACTAGAGGTATTAGAGAACAAACAGCCATAATTAGCTATTTTTCTCTACCAAACAATAGATGTGCAAAGAGAATACTCTTGCTGAGAAACCAGTGTACACAATTATGTTTTATGGAGGATATTTGAGGTTGGTAGAGCAAACATCATAAAGCTTGGTACAGAGAGATTGGCATGTTTTCATAGCAGAAGAGTCTAAGTTAACTCAGGGGTCACTTTAGCCAAGGTTAAAGCAAGATGACCTAGATAGAGAGGTAAACAAGCCATGTACTGGAATGCACACTACTCAGAAAAATCCTCAAATGGTGTAGGGATTACTACTATTCTTTTAGACTTTGCAAGTAAGCGTACATAAGGATACACAGCCATCTAGTGCGTGCTGAAGGATGCTGGTGGAAAGCAGCAGATGTCCAGAACAGTCTAACTATGTTCTGCTGGGAGGTAACTACCCTCAGATCTTGGAAAGTTTAATAAAAGTCAGTAGCTTTTAGCGTCTTTTTGTGCTCTTTTAATATGGAACAACATATAATAATTTATGACATTTTTAGATGCAGAAGTATAATATAGAAGGAAGAGTATTTTGAGGAGGAAAAATGCAATTGAGTTCTGCCCTGAAGACTGTTCTCAGTATCAAAGTAATATTTCTGATGAAAGCATGCTTTTTCACACACAGATTGTGATGCTGGCACACCTAAGTGCTGAGGAATAAAAATACTGTTTTCACTAAACATATGTAAGTCAAACACATGGTTTGTGAGCAGCTGCAACAGAAACACAAAGGTTTCAGTCACGCACGTATCCTTTAAAGTGAGTGAATTTACAGATGGTTTTCAACCATGTTTGATAACTGGAAGATAAAAGCAAAGTTAAATAGGGCTGAACCTATCAGTATTCAAAAAATTCATAGTAGAACTGAAGGTTCAGAAATGCAATTTCTGACTGGTTACGTGCGCTACCCTGCCTTTGCCAAATCCAAAGTAAAATGACTCATCTACAGAATGAGGGACAGGCTCATAGCCTATACACATAGCAGATTACTGCAGCTCAATTAGTGGGCTATTTACTAAGCTGTGCTTAATCATTGAGATTCCTGAAAGTTTTCCTCCCCATCACTGTATTTGAATTGGTTGTAATCTCTGTTGTGAAGATGTATGTATGTATTTAGCAACATGCAGTCTAGTCTAGTCTGGATGAATTGAATGGATAATACCTCAAAACTGGTTGGGAAACTAATCTTGGTAGTTATCAGGTTCATTTTTAAGCTGGAATTTGTTGAATCAAATTTCTTAGAGATGTCCTGGTTTTCATTCTGCTCAATATTTTTACTGATGATACTCAATAGTGACAAGGATTTCAGCACGACCCAATGGCCTGGTTAATAGAATTAAAAAAAAAAAAATCCCTTTTCTTGAATTTGCAGACAACACCATGCTAAGAGAGACTTAAGACTTGCTGCAGAATGATTTTAAGACTTCAGAAAAAGAGTCACAAAAATTTGAAGAATCTGTCTAAAAGAACATAATCTGCTTAAGACAACTCCAAATGCATATATGTCTGCCCAGACACAGTATAGGAAGCAACTGATAAGGTAATTCTGCATATTTTCAACAGTTGTAGTATTGACTAGGTAAAACAAGGTTTGAACTTACAGGAAACTAATTTACAGAACATGATTATGAAATGCTCTGCAAGTAGACCTACAAGTTACAGCTTAAGGTAAGCATGCTTACTTTTGTTTACTTACTTCTAATTCTGATCTATATAAACTTTACCTTCTTTCACCTGCTCAGCCTTAAACACCATGAAAGTGAATTCACTCACTTTTCTCCTTTTTCAATTCATCTTTATCCAGAAGTGGGAGAAGCACTTTAAACTATCCCAAGCTGGTACAAAAACTGTGTCTCACTACAGTCTTTGGCTCCTCTAAAAAGCAGATGCTTAACTGGGATGTTCCTGTGAAGGCATACTCAGCTCAACTAAGCAGCCATCCCTTCAGAAAAAGTTGATCTGGGGCACAGCTAAGTTCATTCACCAACAGCTATTGTGACCTTTAATTGCACATTAACGCCTCTGATTTGAGCTGATGACCATTTCCTAGATATGCTTCTGAGACACAGTGCTAGCAATGAGTAATTCCTGACCTTTAGCCATTGAATTAACACCTCTAATTGTAAATGAGAGAGCAGTTAAACCAAAACTCTTCCTAATGAAGTAGCTTATATGACTATTATTTGGCTGGTCTACTACAGAATATCAATTCCCTTAGAGATTAGGAAGGAAATTTTTTCCTGATGCTTTCCTAATTTATATCCTGCAGAAGTTGCTCTGTCTGTACGTGCTTTACACAACTGTAGTTCGAAAGGTTATGTCTATGCTATACCTCGGCTGCTGAAAGAGTGGTAATACATCAGGGCTACTTGAATTTCTTGCTACTTAAAATGTTTCTCTGTTCATCTAGTGATGCAAAGTCACAGCCTGTAACCAAACCACAGTAGGCCGTCGTCTTGTCAAATCTCATAGAGTGAGCAAGTTTAGGCTGGCAGATTCATATATGGCAGAGTTGGGAGACATTAGTATTGCGTGGACATAATTTTCTACTTCCTTGCAAGACTTCTGGACTATCCTCTCAAGCAGAGCTATAAGCTTAAACTTGAAGCTACTCAGGAAATACGTAAATTACAGTCCCTCTGACATAAGACTAATGCTGACTTATTCAAAGCATAAATTACACACAAATGGTGTGTCTATGAGTGTTGTCTGTGGAAGACTTGTGTCTTTCTGATATCATGATATTGCAATTCTGTAGAACTGTCTAGGACTGCACACTTAGTGCAACTGGAAGTATCAAAACCTTTAATTTCAAGACGAGCTATAAAAAGGTGTTGCAATATTTTTCATTTCCCATTTCTGATAGACAGAAATGTCTATCATCTTCCCTAGAAATGCCAAATACTCTTTTAGTTGTCTTCTTTCTTTCTTTCTTTCTATCTGCCGTGAGTCTCTAGGGGATGTCCAGTACAGGCTGAATCCCGTTAGTCTTCTATTCCAGAAACTCTTTCTAGGCTTGTTCAGCTACTGTTAGCTTTTTTCCCCTCCTTCTTGATAAAAGCCTGTAGGCAAATCCATTTTCCCATGCAGGAATTATAAGTGCTGCCACGTTCAGTTAAATGGAGTCCACTTCTTACAAGCTTAAGTTACAGCAATAAACTCATAATTGTATTTAAAGGAAAATTCAAAACTGTTAATATTAGAGGAATTCTTCTTAATATTAAATGTAAAAAGCATTTTTGGAGTTTTAGTAATAGCTGTGTTCTGTCGCAGCCTTTGAGAGAAACTGAACTGGAAAAATAATTTGGTCTTATATATAAATTATTATTATTTGGTCTTATATATATTCATTAAAATTATCAACACGTATTGTTTTGGAAAAAAAGAAAGTATGTGTGAACTGGTGAACTCCCAAAAGGAATTACTTGTCCCTGCTTTCCCCTTGTAGCCGTTAGGATAGCTCCAGCATATCTGCAGCTCAGGGGTGTTCTGAACTATTGAACTAGTACGCTTAGCATACTAGCATGAAAACAGAAATAGCTCATAGCTAATCTGGCTAACATAATGGGAGGTTTGCTATCTTAAGCACACTACAAAAAATTGCTGCTCTTTTTTTATTCCTTCCTGGGTTGTAAACATATGGTGAGGTCTTCAATTTTTTATTTATTTATTTTAAAATCACCATTTTAGTGGTTAGTTTTACTAACCTTACTCTTAACCCAGATCTGCTAACTAGATGAGGCACTTGATTCAGCTTAATTCCTACTAAGTTTCCTTATGCTGGAATTCCCAGGTAAGAAAAAAAAAAAAAAACAAGCAATGCCAGCTCAATATTTCCATTATGGGAACTGAATCGCCTAGAGGCTGAAAACAGGTATGAGTCCTTGGTTATTTTTGGTGGCATACTGGAATATAAAGCTGAAGTTAACAGAAATTAGCATGATTCTGACATTCGTCAAAAATATACACCAGATTTTTTTCAAAAACAATACCTTCTGTATGTTCTATTGAACAAATATTACATTGAAAGCAGTATAATGTTAACAACAGAAGACATCTCTTAGAAGTGTAGAAAGAAGAAACATAGAGGAGATGAATGGAAAAAGAAAGCTCACAAGACTTTATGTAAGTCATAATATTTTATACATCACTCATAAATCACAGCAAGAAACAGTGTATAAAAACCTAAATATACTGAAGGTTTTCGCAGCTAGGAATTGAAATACTAAGGTCTAGCTACATACCCAAATATCTAAAAAACTATTTTGTAGAATATGAATACCCTCAAAGAAATTCACATGAAGACAACAAAATTACCTACATAAACAAAGCTTTAAAGTCAGAGAGTATGAACTTAAATGGCTTCTATTTTGAGTACACAAAGATCTGCAACTGTTAATGACTACTGATTTTTGTTTGCTTCAATTTTGATGTTTATATATGTGTTATAAATTGTAATTAGAATAATCAATTCAGTGGTATCTCTCAGTCTAGATAAAGACCCTTGGAATCAAATTAGCTATTATGTCTGTAGGCTCTAAACACCTCCTTGCTTTGTGGACCTGTTAATGACTTACCTACAGTTCCACAGAGAATAAAACACAAAGCCTTTGGTTCTTAAAGCCCAGACCGGGTCCTACTACTAGCTCACCTTGCTTTTTCATCAGCAAATGAAGCACAGAGGTATTAAAACTCATACTATGGAAATTATTGCTTTCGCGTCAAAATATGTTGTTCATCTACACACACACACACACACAAAAAAAAAAGAGGTAACTGTATTGTTCAAGACAGTTATAGCAATTCTGAAAACCATCATATAGCAAACCTCATTTTCAGCCCTTTTATTCACAAGTTCTAGGATCTGAAAGCTTACTAAAATGACACAGGAAACAAAACAGGCCTGACTTGTGCTCCCTTCCTATCCTCTTTTCCTCAGCTTCATCACAATTTACAAATGTTTTCTGTCAGCTTTTTCCCTTCATGCCTGTTCTCCACTGTCATCATGCACTTTGTTTTCATCAGTCTCTCTGCCCTTCTCTGACTGTAGTAACTAGATTTCTCCAGCTCCAGCATCCTATTAAAGACGTGTCTAAAATACTTATGTTTGTCCGCCTGTGCTTCTGAAGCATAGACAGTGTACTGGTTTAAAGCCCAGATCACCCACTGAAGATTTGCCAGGTACTTTTTCAGCTTCCTATCTAAAATCATCGATACCGTTTCTGGTCGTAAGAAGTTGAAGGCGATTTCTGTTTTATTTGAAAAGGATGAGAAGCCATTCCTTAACTGTGGTTACTCAGACTCCAAAGCCTTCAGAGAAATTAGGGCAAAGAGTTTCTGCCATCTTTCTGCCTCCAATGAGCTTAGTCAAGGAGCTTCTCCTATGTATATTCTCAGCAAGGCTGCACATTGTTCATCTGGTTGAAGTGTTAAAAGCTTCTGAGCAGCTATAGAGACAAAGCTGGGGGGATTGAAGCCTTCTTTTGTGCTTGCATGCTGAATGCTTTTATTTCCCTCCCTGCCCCCGCAATGCTGTCAATAGCAGTGAAATATCTTTATTTTCAGAAAGTTAATTCCAAAAAAGTGCTGATAAAATAGAGAGGGGTATTACAGAACTGAAAACACCCATCAGCGGGACTCTGCACCAGACTTGAGGAGTATGACAGTAACCTCAAAGCAGAATCAGTTTATATCCTAGAAGTGTCAGACAATTTGTCAATAGAGGAAGAATGGTTATAGCTGCCTGCAGGCAGAATGTAGCTGAGGATCTTTTATTAAAGCTGTTCCCCCTATTCACTACATTCCTTTTGCCTGCGGCTCAGTCCACAGCTTGCTGTTAGCAATGTACTGTTGCCTGACCTCTATTATGCATGAATTTTAGCATCGTAACATGCTAATAGAAACACTTTTTAGCCTGGTTTCCTAAGAAAGTGAGGTTTGTACTGTAATGCATAAATGTACATAGATTTTTCCTTTACTCCCAACTGAATATATGGTTTGATTTCCACCAATTTTTCAAAGAATTACAAACCCTAATAGTATTATATTCTTAAAAGGTTTGTGAAATACATGGTTGCTTAGAGGAAAAACTCACCAATGCCTCCCGCTGAGCTCAATTCTCATTAGAAAACAGAAAGACGGAAAGAGTATGAAAACTCCAACCATGGGGTAAGGGGAGGAACAGAGACAGACACCCTTTAATGGTAGTTTTCACTATATTAAGTGTGAGAGAATTCAACCAGGAGACAGGTTTTTATGAAATCATGCTTAATTCATTTTGCTGCCAGCAGAACTCCTGTTGATGTCTCTGTGCTGCATCACCCAGCACTGAAAAATGCTTCTGTCACAGTGAAGGGTGTTTTAGCGTGTCTCGGGCTTTCTGACAAATATTGTTCTCACAATGCAAATACTTCATCCTTTCTTATTCAGCTCTTTAAAATCAGATTTCAGAGTAAGAATGACTCCAGAGGAAAGCGAAAGTTGAATGCAAGAACTTTGGTGAATGGAAATAGGAAGATAAAAAGAAGAGTTAAGCAAAGAAAACCAGTAGCCAGTAAACTGCAATTCAGAATTACTATTTTCTTCAGGGGAAGAAAAATGTTTGGTACTCTTTTGAGCTATTAAAAAGAAAATATAATTAAGCAAACCTTTTTGTTTTACTCATGAAATGGAGTGCTCCATTTAGGCATAAAAGCCTCAATGTTGCTATTTCTTGCAGAGATATTCTTCTTTCTTGTACACTTGTTGCATCTGACCTTATAATCTAAACAAAAATATGTAAAATAAATGATCTCCCCAGAAAGTTCAGAAATTCAGTTAAGCCACAGTATTTAATAGATAAAGTAGCATTCTACTTTTGTAACAGTTTTCATTTGAAGATTTGAATGTACTCCAAATGAATTCACTAGTCCAAAAAATGTGTCTGGACTGGTAGACAAAGTGTTGCCTTTGTCTAATGCATTCCAACACTTCCAATATACCTTTACTACAGTTTGGTCAGATTCTAAATTCCTAAAAGTGTTGTTTCAAAAGGAATTTAAAAGTGGATTGGAAAATATCTCAATATTGTTTCATTTAGGCTAATTCCTAATTATCTAACACCAATTTTTTGTTTGGTGCTTTTTTCAAAACATCTTTTTTAACTGACTTAGTTTTCATGTATATCATTATGCTCCACTGCCAGGTAGAATATGGATTAAATTTTAATTTAATTTGCCATATAAGTGATGCAAATGCATACTATAACTTTCACCCTGAAATTCTATTTCTGTGTATGCCTTGTTTTCCTCATGTTTTCATGATCGGCCTCTTATTTATCTGACTAGGTGTGACTCTTTTTTTTTTTTTTTTTTTTTAAATACTTTAAAATTTATAAAGCATTTGCCTGTGCAGATGTCTGAACATATTGCTGTACAAACCCAATATGAGTTTCAGACTTTTAACAATATGGTACTGAGTTCTTCAGAGAATCATTTTTAAATGAATAGTTTTCTGTTTAGGGTATTATGTAACTGATATAAATTACTTATACTCAGTGCTGAAATACAAAAGAAATCTGTGGCTATATTATGGGTTTAGCAACATGTAATTTGTCTTACTTACATCGAATATATCTGTATATTCATACTGGTTCAGGTAATGGAAGAGGAGGAAAAGCAATGTAAGAAGGATGCAAGACAGGAGGAAAGTTAAATGAGCTATAGCAATGAAGGAGAAGGAAAGAAGTGGAAAAGGGGATGGAAAAGGGAAAAAGCATAGCAAGGGAAAAAATTTTGTACAACATTTTATAATGTCTATACATACATACACAAATTTATTAGCAAACCCCTAAAGTATCTGGCATTTGCAATAAGACTTTAGAAATTCACAAGTTCATCTGAGTACATTTTGGTCCAATAATTTTCAATGGGCACAGAGGCTGAACATCCCAATACATCATTCATTTGAAGTGCATATTTGTTGGCTGAGATATAACTGACAAGCAATTTTAGGCTAATACTTGGCATGTTAAGCTCAGCTTCAGTTTTTCACATGCATGTGGACTCCATTGCTCTTATTTTACCCAAAATGGACAAATTTCTATAGCATCTGTTGTTTGTGAACTATATTTATCCCAGTTTATCCAGTATCAATGGAGGAACAGCCATAGGCAGAGTACCTACAAGCCTGCATCTCTAGAAAGAGCATACTAAAGATATTAATAGTTCTACCTGGTATGTCCAGGTAGGATTCGAAGAAATAGGTAGACTGGGTTGTGTTGTCTCACTTGACAGACAAAAAAAAAAAAGCATGCCAGACTGGAGCTAGAGATACCAGTGAGAGACTGAAGTGACCCTGGAAAGGTCAAAGCTACCTGGCATGCTACACACAACTTCAAGCACGGTGTTAACACAAAAAGCAGGTACAGGACTTGTCAGGGATTTTGACTGCATGCTTTGGAAAATGCTTACAGCAGGGTATGCTCTGATGTTCCTTCTAGAGAATCCCTCATAGAGAATGGGGGAGAACAGGGGAAAAGCCTGTAATACAGCAAGATAAAACTTTTATCAAGATATAGGAAGAAAACAATGAAATAAAACATGACAGAAATACGAGAGAAAATAGTAATGATTAACAAAAAGTCACTGGATATAAATTATAGATAACTGAAGGACAAACTCTGAGGAAAAAGAGAAATGAACAAGAGAAAAGTACTACAATCACAGAAAGAGGACAGTAATTGATTTTTAAGAGCAAAACATATTTACTGATCATAGGATTACCCGATGTCATATCCAACCTAGGACGGGTCTCCAGTTCCTCCGAATTCCATACACAGCTTTCTCTATCTGCTTTTAGAGAATCCAATTCCTATCTGCTTCCTTGCATCAAGGGAGGTATAGAAAACATGGTATGTGGTGCCAGCATTCTCATTTGTTATAGGAATATAAACCAGATGAAACAAACCCTACAAGGATACAGAGCCATGTAAAACCTTAAATCCTAACTAAGGCGGAGAAGTTGCTTGATTTTCAGAACTCTTCAGATTACATGCACTTTAATGGGCTGTCTCTCTGCTTTCCAGATGTATATTCGGACACTGTAATGTTTTGGGATTTTTTAACAATTTATATAGCAGACTCCACTATTTCACTTCTTTAGCCTGCCTGGTATTGTGAGAAAAACTTGTGAGCTGCAATACCATTAATCATGTTTAATCATGATTTAAAGGCCTTATGTAATAAAGACTCTATTATGTCCCTGGCAAATTATTTTAAAAACATAATTATACTGATTAAAGTTTAAAAAACAGAATAGCCTTACTATTACTAAGAGTTCATCTTGGTTCAATTGCCTTTTTTAATACTGTTGCCTACTAGGGTTAAAAGGCTTTCTGACAGGAATCTTCTATATAGATCATCTCCTGGATCACTCCATCTATTCTCTTCAATAAATAGCTAATGCCCTATGAAACGCAAAATTTCTTTTTGTGAAAACTGTCTGTAATAGATGCAGATTTTGTTAAAAGGAATACATTAAAGGAGATGTGATATGCCTTCGTAACAGCGTAAGTTTTAGAGGGAATTGTGTTTGTCTTCTATAGCAATCTTAAACCTTGCAGACCTTTCAACACAGTAGGCACCTATCCAAGAAATTTCGCATCAGTAAGAACGTGTTGAGCATTATTTGTTTGAGAAGATACTCGGTGGCAGCATTAAAAGCAGACCATTGTTGGCACCAGATAGTGATGTGCGTCTTAACTAAAGAAAGAAGTCTCTTTTTGGGTTTTTGTTTTGTTTTTACTATTTCTGAAGGATTGGATGTAGTACCTATGAAAACAAAAGTGTAAGAGCATCTGCTACATAAAAAACTCAGCACCATAGTCCCATAGAAAAACGTTCTTGCTAATCTGGATTTCCGCCCCCCCCCGAGGAACTACACATTGTAGCAATCAAACAATGTTTACTTTTCTTCTAAAGCACATGCAGACAGCAAGACCACTTAATGGATGAGCATAAATGCCATTATGAGACATGAGTATTTGATATATACTGGCTCCTTGCTGAAGCTACTGCCAAGTTATTTGTGCAGGAAGTAAGCGTGAAGTGGAAACTATGAAAGTTAAGCACATCACTTAATGATTTACATCATTGCCTGTCAAACAAGGAGAACAGCCACTGGCATCTCAACTTTCAAAAGGTAAATGTACACCCTTCCTACCATTTTTATCAATGTATCAGCACCTGGGAATATACCATTAGTAAGCTCCACTGCAACTGTACAGGGACTGACACCAGAATGGAAAATGAACTAATATGCACAGGAGTAGGTGCTCTACTAAGTACTTAATTAATTCAATATGCAACTATAAAAACAAATGTGAAACCTACTTCTCCAGCATCATTCAGATACAGCTTGGACAAAATAAGCACGAATGTGAGAAGCCACTTTCCTGACTTCATCTTGGTGTTAAATTTCCCAGCTGATTTGGCATGCAATATTTGTATATGCAAGCAATTAGAAGGGCAGAAATAAAATGAAGTGTAATTAGAAACAATACAAGAAAGGTTATTTAACATCCAAATATATTTAAAAATCCTTTTATCAATTTCATAAATGACAAACTTTTTTTTTTTAACTAGCAAGTCCACTCACCAAAAAAAAAGTAATCCCGGTGCCATGTTAGGAAGAGAAAATCATAAAGGAAGTTTAGACATGGAATTCCCTTGTGCATCATCACCAGCTGAGGCCAATGGTGAACCAGCCTTATTCACCTAAATTTTCATTCAGATGACTCAAACGTGACTCACTTACACCTCTGAGACATAGAATACATTTGGTGGTAAACATTCGATAACGGCAACAAACGTACTTTTTCCTTCCGCTGGCATTTGTAAGAGAACAAATCCTGACCTGCATCATTAAAACTATATCAAACAGACTTTTAATACATATTTTGAATACACAGGGCTAGAGGTTAAAGACTTTCATGAGAAATAGTCTTGAATTCTAAGCTATACTTGCAGATTTTAAACGCACATTTTTCACATCCCAGAGTTTCTTATTATCCAGCCTTTGAAATATTCTGAACGAAAGCAACCCCCTTTTTTTTTTTTTTTTCAGTTGAAGCTGAGCCTCTGAACTCTAACAATACAAAAGGCAAAGCAAGTTTGTTTCTAATGCCGTTTTGATTTCTGGTCGTGCTGCAGTGCAAAATGGTTTTGTATTGTACTTTAGAGTAAAGGGATGGGGGAGAGAGAAAAAACAATCAATAAACCCCCCACAAATATCACAAACCACAAGAACCCTTGGCCTGAAACTGTAGTTCGGTAAGGAGGACTGGATTAGAGAAGAAATTTCTTGCTTTCCCACTAAGCCAAATAAATGTGTATACCTTTCTGGACTGTCTCCTAGCTTCAACAGGAGCAAAGGAAAAACTTCACCTAATCTTGCCTCATGGTTAGGGCAGCTCTTGGGCTATAGGATCTCTAGGTTCAAGCCCCATGAGGTTAGGGACATCTGTAACAGGAGCCTTTGCTTCATGAATGTCACAATCCAAGATTATTGCATAAAAAGCATCAAATATTTCCTCCTCTATTGCATTATCAGAAGATAGCTCCATATTTGGACTCAAAAAAGAGGCTTGGAAAGGGAAGCCCTGAGAGATATCTACAGAGGCACACTTTTATAACTGCTGTTCTCTACTAGAGAGAGCTTTAGCATGCTTCCCTTCTGAACACACCAAGTCATTTTCCAGAGGTTGTTGGGGAGTTTTTTGTTGGTTTTTTTTTGTTGTGGGTTGGGTTTTGTGGTGGTTTGTTTTTTGTGGGGTTTTTTTTGTTTGTTTGGTTTGTTTTTTTTAAGTAACAGAAAGAGCTGGCAACCTATTTTTGCCATCTGAAAGCCTCTCTCCATTACCTCACCATGAATCTATTTTCCTAATTTAGGTTCATGGTCCACTGGGCAATTCAATCAGCTTAATCTTTGATCAGCTGTAAGAATGACTGCTGTTAAATTTGCAACATTTTCTTTGCCCGAATGATCAGGGAAGCCTATAAGATGAATTGGACATACCTAGCCGTGGCCAAAAGGCAATATGTATCCATCAGTTTCTAAATCATATTTATTTATTCGGTTTTTCTTTCTTTTAAAGTTTGTTCCCTGAACTTTCTTAGTTAAGTCAGATTATAACTATGTAGTTGTGTGGATGGCATTTTTTTATTTCTAAAGTCAGTGGCCTGTTTATTTACATCTTTTACTTCCCATGTTATTCCATATTTTACTTTCCTCCACATTCTAAAGAGATGTTCACCTAGCTCTCTTGCTTGAAGAAATTAAGCCCTGTGAAATTTATGTTCCAACACCCCAACCCCACACACAATCACCTTCCCACCTGCAACTGTGTGCTCAATATTACAATCTGTAACTGAATCCTGAAGTAAGGCAATTGACTACACTGAAGTGTTTTAATATGCATATTTGCTCACCTTGGTCAAAAAGTACAATATAGGTGTTTGTCAGTCGTGGCTATTTTATGATCTTAATTGCATCAGTAGTCAGTTGAGATTAAAAATTTAATAGCTAAAACAATTATTGAAGATACAGTAACAAAAAAAGGGGACAATTTGCCAAAGAATAGTTTTCTCTCATTTCACGCATTTTAATTTGAGGCTTCAGTGCCAAAACATATTAGAGGCAGTGAGCCACATGCTTTATTTACTGCTTATCATTAGGCTTACTGTGAATATTCATAGTTCTCAACAAGCTGAGATTAATCCACACCATGTCATCCTGTATCATTGACGTCTCTCTGAAGTAAATGAAAACAAAACATCTAGCACTTCTCAGAATGTAGTCCTCTGGCCTTAAAATTTAATATTAAATCAAAAGTTAATGTTGAAAGCTATAGCTTTAGGAGGCAAAAATTATTTTTTGCTTTTAAAAATGACATTTCTGTGAAGGTTATGAAATAAATCCTGAATAAGTTTCTTTTAAACAGTGAAACAGCTTTTTCTGGGGCAGGTATTTTTTGTATAGGCTTAGCTCCAAATCAGAAAGCCATAACACTGCAGTGCAGAGGGTAGACTTAAAGATCCAAACAAAAATTGACAGTATTTGCATTTTGCTAGTGCCCTGAAAATGGCCACACATGGGACTGTAATACAATTAGCTGCCTATGAATAAAAAGAATAACTACTAAAGCAACAATACAAAAAACAGATTCAATGGGAAAGACCATAGTGTAAATCTGTCATGACTGAAGTAATATTATTTGTATGTATTTTAAAACGTAGTCAGCATGCAGCTGTCTGAACATTTTCGTAATATTCAGTACTTTCAGAGGAAATTCTGTACTCCTTTCCTCAACCATCTAATAAGCTTAGGAAGGCTGAGAAGCTGCTGGCCTGCTTGACTAATATCTTTGTCTGTGCTGAATTCTCCAGAAGCATCTAGTACTGCAGATCATAGGTGTCCCAGTAGATGAAAGTCATGACAGTTGCAGAAAGTCACACAGGCAGTGTGAGAGGTCAGTGAAGACTACAATTAAAATTGGTAAATGTAAGAAAGCATGAGTTCATAACAGAATAAAGGTCTGTACCTGTTCTCACTTGGATCACCTTCCTAAAGCCCTATATAGATAAAGGCCTGCCACACACCCTTTATGGTGGTACTTCTGCCAATATTCAAGTATAAGTAGATGGGAGATTCTCTATTAAAAAGCATGGTCTGTATGTTACTCATGCCTGAACTATGAGGAAAAGAAAAAAAAAACATAGAGGGAGAAGGTTCTTTCTTCATGCAAATTGAGATGAGAAGCAATAAATGTATTAATAATGGAACCCTAAACTTCCACCTTGGGTGCGTAAACTCTGTGAATAAGTGATCTCCAACTGGGATTTAAAGATAGACAATAAGAAATACTGAAGAAAATTGCATACGGAAACCTACACCCTCTTTGGGGCATATGCGTTCTATTCAACTGCAAAGAGATATCCTTGACTTCTTTAAAAGGAGCATCTAGGTCTCTGAAAGAGAGATTAGCTGGTTTCTTCTCTTGAAACCCCAACCAGAGAAAACAGTGATCTCAACCATGTTATATAACTTCATTTAGGAAGGAGGAGACCCAAATTCAAGCCCTTCTCAGGCAAGGAGAATGGTGCCCACCTGTTGTAGGCAAATTTTTTAGTACGTGAGGAGAGATATCTTCTCTCTTCCGCCTGCTGAATCTTTACCATTATTCACGGAGAAGAACAGAGAGATACCTTCATCAGAAAATAAACGGCCAAGGTCTCTGAAAGAAAACACCGAACATGATTAAGAGTTTCACTCTTTAACCTGTAGACCAGAGGAAGCATCTCAGAGAGGTGCAACTCCTAAGAAAAATTTAGTATTTTTTAGAATTATTTTTAAATGGTCATTTGAAAAGATTTCTGAAAAAATAAATCACTTATTCTTAACTGTATTTTGTCCTCTACAGAAAAAACTGTTTAAAGGTGTGCTTCTGCAAGTGTTTACTGAAAAGAGTAACTGAATAGAGTAGCATAGATTAAGAAATCAGAGGAAAACAGAACCTTAAGTTTGGGAACAGGAAAAGAAACATTATTTAGTCAAGAGAAGCACCCATGTTGATAAATAGGTAGATAGATCCTGAAATTAACAGACAGTTCCAATAAAGAACAAAATATACAGCCAGAAACAATTAAAAATATTTCAGAAAGTGGTTAATTACTTGTTAATGCATTAACCAATTAACATTAGGGAACAGATAAGCCAAACTGTTGATAAACTGGAAAAATAAATCAAAATGCGTCAGGGTTTTTAATACATGGACTCCTACTTCACTTCTAAAGAACAAATACCGAGTAACTTGAATTTGATTCAAGTTTTTATGACAGAGAAAGTTCTCTTGTCTCTGGGAAGAGCATCACCTGTATACTAACGAGAACAATAAACGGTAAGTGCATGGGACCAAATCCCCTGCAGCATAAATAAAGTCATTAGAGTGAGCCTCTCCTTGAGGGGACAGAATTAGATAAATATTTAGACAGTAATACTGCTGAAAAATTTATAATTGAATGACAGGGAAGGTGAACTGACTACAGCAGCAGCAACAATTTGTTTTAGTTGGTGGTTTAGAGCCTATTGAGAAAATCTGGAAATTGAATTAAGAGATTAAAGCCTTTGGAAGAGCAGTCTTGTAACCACTTTAAAAGAAAAACGAGCTTTATTGCCAATAAAGCAAGTCAGTTTAAAAGGAAAAAAAACCCAACACAATTCCATTCTCCCATGACTAAAGACTAAAAATATAATCCTTGTCTCCTTCCTTGTGAGTAAAGAAAAATTTATCAGTTGTTCTAGCAACTTTAACTTAATACATTAAAAGTATTCTATTCTGGTTGCATCACAAACAAGATGGTAAGTTGGACTTAAAAGCTATCAAAGACCAAAAAGAGAAGGTATTTTCTGGCTGCTCTTTGGTTTGGGCTTGACATATTAATCTCTAGTCAAGTGACAGAATCTCATTTTTCAATAAGGATTTGCCCTAAATCTTTGGCAGGCCAAGAAATAGTAGAAAGAAAAAAAATTTTAGAGTCTGCTTTCATTTTTATGGGAGCCAAGAATTCCTTACAGAAAAACATCCTTGCCATTTTATTCTTTATTGCTTTAGTGTATGAGACACCATTATTTAAAATTATAAATAATTTTAAAGAACACATGATTGTGCACAAATGAATAATTGATTCCTTTGAAGGCTATACTTCACAAAATATGTGGCCTAATATAACATTTAATATATGTAGTAGTGCCCATCATTGTGGGCTAAGACAAATACTATCACAGCAGTCAAAAAGCAGAGTTCCTACAACAGTCAGTGAAAGCTGCTTATCAAATTATGTATCTCACAGGGCCCAAATAATAGGATTCTCCACTCTATATAAGCAGAGCTATTAGCAAATCCAAAGATGAAGCAATAAATTAGTACATTTAAGTAATATTTTTTTCCCCAGTAAATACTATTCCTTCTTCAAAAAATGAATGCCAGTTGCTTTTCATTTCTTTTATCCATAATGATGCCAATGGTGAAAAAAGACTTATATTTAGCCTACATTAAGGTTAAAAAAAAAGATTTGACATATTTTATATGTTCTTTTTCCTATTTCAGGTCAGAATTTTATCTAATCATGCTGCATACTAAGCTGGATAGTAACATTGCAAGGAGAATTAATGGTCATCTATTCCCCTCCACCTAAGGATATGGAAAGAATCACACTTGAATTAAACAAAGGAACAGGCAGGTGAGGGGAGCAAAAAGTGTCAGCAATGTTTCTCTTCACTAGGATTCCATGGCAACTACAGTCAGCTTATACAACAAATTACTGTGGATGTTAAAGTTGTGTATTTCTGCATTAAACCCCCAATCTTCAGCACACAAGTAGGAGAAGTGTGCGGTAGATGTATCAGTAGCAATGGTGCTACTGATGACAAATGGTCCTGGCTCTCAGCACGGGGAAGCCATCTCAAATGGCAGACATCCATGGGATTCAAGCGTGTTTCCTTTGGATTGTGCCTTCACATGCTTGGCAAGCAGGATCAGCAAACCTCAGATAAACTACTATCCAAGCAGGAGAACCTACGTAGCTTTGTCATGCCAATTCCATGGTTTGTTGTTTCTCAGATTCTGCCACGCATATTTTCACTGAAGGTAGGAGATTGTTCATAAAGGCTCATCCCCATATTTTGACAGTACAAAGCAGCTGTCATTCCCACATGTGCACACACTATGGTTAAAGTCATAGCCACGTCTTTTGGTTTGAGCAAAAGCCAAGCTAGCTGCTACATGCTGCAACCCAGAATTCCCCATACCTTTGTTGTCCATTATATGAAGCCCAAAAACGTTAAGTTTCCTACAACCACATCACATCAGAATTTTATTCTGGTCTTTTATGATCCCATAGGTTTTTCAAAATAACATTAAAGATAACACACTAACTTGGCTGTAGCAAGGTACTTTCAATAAATTCTCCAGGCCCACCTTCAAGGAATGGGTGCCTAATGGAAACAACTTGTGAAAATAATCAAGGATGTTAATGAGATTAATGTTGATTAGTCATCTTCACCCTATGCCACAAAGTTTTATAGTGAAGGGGAATTTTATATACTGTTCTTGAATTTAACTCAGTTACAGTTTGCCAGATTGATTTGAACTCTGCAACAACTGTATGCTGAATTACCTGGAACCTATGAGCCATTGTACTTATAAAGCAGAATTGAGTGTTCTCACTTTGTGAATCGTAATTCCTTCATATCTTCTGTTCTTTCTAGGATGAAGTAAACTGTTTTCAGCATTATTTCAACATTCTGCATCAGCTCAGTAAGAGATTTGGCCTTTTTTACAGTAACTTATATTGGCATACTGCAACATATGGCAATTTCTAAATAACTCTTCCAGTCTTCAGTTACTTGGCATTCAGGAACACCTTGAGGAAGAGATGTTTGTATTTAGCAACCCTTAATAAAACAGTTAATACAAAATTTCTCTTTTATGAATTTGTTTAGTTACTTTTTGAATTAATGAAATTTTCAGCATCCACAGTGATCAAGAGACAAGCTGTATCATGCAGTCCATAGGTCAAGGTTAATGGAAGTACAGGTATAACTGCTGCTGCTACTTGGGGAAAAAAAAAAAGAAAAATAGAGCACAGTTGGATGACTACATAGCCTCCTCTTCCCCTTTCAGGTAATTTAATGCATATTTACACATGCAGAAGTCACTTTAAAGTCTCCAGAATATAAAAACAATGTCTGCTTCATCTCTTGTTAACTGTGATTACGACCTATTTAACAGTATATACACATTTCTAGTTTAAACTGATAAAGTAGATACTGTTCTTGCCTACAGTCTACTGAACCAGAGTTATGAGGTTCATCTTCATGGTCTCTGTGACACACAAAGTGCTTTGAATCTTTCACAGTTTTGTACACCAAGTACTTCAGTAAATCAAATTTAACATAAGTGGTATTTATTTTTCATACCTTTCTGCCCCAGTAATTTCTGCTAAATGGAATTCTCTCTTCCCAATATGCTTCCTCTCAGAAGAGTTATTGGTCATGCATATTAAAGGATAACAAATTCTTACTTTTCCTATTTTGTGCAATCACCTGAGAGCACCATTCCCAGCAGAAATCAAGCCTCAGGCTAAAGTTGTACTATTGGACTAGTGAAAACTAAGCAGTATTTGAATTGCAGTTGCTGGAAAATATCAGTGCTATTTCTTCCAAGAGATTTGTAATCTAATGAATGAAAGTAATTTTATCAGCCTGTAGCCACACATACAATATACGTTCTTCAGAATGATAGCCCCTAATAGCAACCTCAGTAAAGCCAAACATTAATAAAAAAATCTCTGCTTTACACTTTCCATAAAGCAGACACTACACTGACATCAAAACAGCAACTTTAAAACTAGAAGCCAAAGGAATTATTGTGTAATTTTCCATCAAGCCAAACATTATCTGTGCACACCATATGATTTTTCTTCATCAAGGTTGGTGTCATTTTGCCATACTTTCCAGTACTTTCCATTTTAACGGTGGTTAATGTCATTAGACCCCAGGAGCAAGGGCTAGGGAGTAGGAGTTTGTAGAGGTGGCACAACTATAACTTTAGAAGACAAACCGAAACATTTCTAGAGAAAGATTTTGGCAGCAAAGATTAAGAAACCAGATTTGCTTTTGACAATAAGTTGACCCCATTTTCCAACTAAAATTTGACTTTATATTAACCTCAAAATATAGGCACAGGGGAAAGACATCATTACTTTTCCACAGCAGAAAACAACAACAAAATTTGCAAAGTTACTCCTCTTAGGAACAAGCATATCTTAGTAAGGGGTGGGAAGGAGTGCAAAAATTGCTTGTTAGAATTTCTGCTACAGATATTTTGCTTTACCTGGGTGATTACAGAGGATTACATTTTATGAACCTATGGTTATAGGACAAAGGATCATAAATAAATTCTTGTTGGCAGCCTAATTACACTCACTTGCAGCTTTTTATAGAGGCAACAACTAGCTGGAAAAGAAGATTTCTGGGGTCCAGATGATATATCTGAACACCAATACCCCTAGCAAACACCTTATTCCCACAGGACTACTCCTATTTTAAAAATAATAATAAAAGAATCTTCAGGTTTCTTCTTTTACAACTTTATTGCCACATATCTCACTCCTTTCCAACAAAGTTCAGCACTGATTCTACTGTTGCTGGTACCACATGTCTTCTGATAGAGGAGCATTAAAGAGAAAGAAACAAGTCCCCTCGCCCCCAAACAAAAAAAACCCAGCAAACATCCTCTTTATCCAAATATTCATTGAAACAAACAAACAAAACCTCAAAATTCTCTTTTGATTGGGCAAGTGTGACCCTTGCAACTAACTCTATAGCTGCAGTGAAGCCTCTCTGGTGCAATACCTGTCATGTTTATTTACTCTCTGTCTGTAGACTATGCATAATTGCTGAGATGTTAATAATGAGGATCTGTGACCAAAACAGTAAGCAAGTCACTATTTTGTAAAATTTCACTTTTATGCTTCCTTAACATTTTCTGCTCCCTCCTAAGCTTCATTTATATGCTGCTTTTTGTGCTGCTTTTTTTTTTTTTTTGCATTTCTTTGTCATATATACCTAGTGAACAAGAGAAACTTTTCTTTTACATTATTAGCATGCCTACTAATATACTTAAAACTCCAGTGTTTGTAGTATTTGGTGCATTAAAAAAAAAAGCAGCACATTTCATAGTTTACAGTCCTTGAGTGTTGGAAAATACTCAGTGCGTTGCTCTATGGTTCATCATCTCTTCCTTTGTCATTATGCCTTTGATTTTTCTCTTTTAGCCATTTTTTTCTGGGGCACTTAAGGGGAAAAGAGTTGCCAATAATGGAAAAACAAACAAACAAAAAACAACCAGCCAAAAACCAAACCAGAACCACAGTTAAAACAAAGGATTTCTCTAGGGCTTCACAAAGTGAAGTTTCAGTTACCAGCAGGTGACCAATTATCCTGTAAAACAGTGAGTAGAACAGATTTGATCTTTACTCTCCTTTGAGAAATCCCTGTGGAAAATAATGACCTTTATGTTTAAGGCTTTGCTTCTTAACCATTCTATAGAATTTAAGTAGATATTCACCCACTTAGAATTCTAGAGAATGATTAAGAGTCTTGGTGAGCCTTTAAGAGTCTCAAATTGTTAGATTATAAATTTGCTGACTTCTACTATGTTTCAATAGGACACATTTGATTTCATTAGTCCTGCATCAAAGCCTACCTCCCACCCTGATAGTCACAAGGCTGCTAAGCACTACAAAAATAAGACATTTCCTCAGAGGCAGAGACATTGAAGAAAAAGTAAGTAGGTATTTTCAATCAGCATTGTGTATTTCTAGTTGTGTATACAATGTTGAAGATAACTGGTAGCTTAAAAACATTCTGTAGGTCTCGTCCTGAGGAACTATCCATGATTTTCATAAGAAGTATTGCTAAGTTGAAGTTACAATGAAGCTAGACAATGTAAAACATTAGTTGTCCTAACAGTGCTTAAGGTTACATTATCTCTGCTAAGATTTTAGACTGCCAAAGTATTTAAGATTTCAGATGGGTTAAAGTTAACATCTTCACTCTACCCAGTAAGCCAGTGAATTTTATGAGTATTTGCATCATGTACTCTCAGCATAAAATTCCTTTTAACAAGCAGGCAGACATATGTACCAGTTTAAACCAACAGAAGGATACACTTCCCTGTTTCATGAGAAAATTCAGCTGCTAACAGCCAAGGTGACAAAGATAAGGTCTCACTCAAATTAAGACAATGTCTTTCCCACTTCCTTCCCCTCACCGCAGGCCCTTTCCAACTACAGGCTGGAAGTGTGAGCAACTTACTATCAGAACCTTGATAGTAAGTTTGTGTCAAGTTGCAATTGCATTCTGTGGATTCAGAAAGAAATCTGAGACATGCTATTAATTTATCTAAAGAAAATAAAGACAAGCATGAGCCCCAGACAGCTAATATTCATTGATATTCCTGCTCTGCTAGACACAGTGTTATTGATCCTTGGGAGCGTGGGGGGGTGGTGTCAAGTCAGAATGAAATGAGTAGCATGCTGTTTTTGTACTAGGGACACGGACTAGTACCTCTTGATAGTCCTAAACAGTTTAAATAGGCAAAATACCCAGAGAGAATTTTGTGATATTCTGTACATGAGAACTATATTTATGACACATAAAAGCAATTTTCTGCTATACTCCCCACATATGCTCCTCATATGTATCTTCCTGCATTTTGCACGCTTATCTCATTAAAAAGCCTCCTGTTGAAGTCCTACTGGAAATTTCTACAACCCAAAGCTACATCGTCTTTTCCCTCCCTTTTTTTTTTGCGCCATCCACAAATCCCAGCCTCCTGGGCTGAAATAATTATTGAACCAGATGACGCTCAATACAGTACTCATGTCCTCAAGATGCTGTTCTGACAGTATCTCAGTAAAGACTGCTTAGCACATAACTTATTGTGTGTATACATTAGCTTCTTGAAGACATGAAGGCATGCATTCTGACATGCCCAAACCCTCTTTCCCACCTCCTGCTATGGTTGGCGTAACTGAAGTCATTCTGGTCGTCAGAATTTCAGCTATCTCAAGTTTGGTTTATCCTGATTTTATTTCATAGTCCCAGACAGACAGTGAGACAAACTAAACAGGCCACTTCTATCCAGAGTGACTAGAGATAATGAAAGCTTGAAGAAAGTCTTTGCCAAATCTTTCTTCTCCAGGGTTTTCCCCTCTACGACAGAGTTTGTAGTACTTGGATGATGGATGAGCTATGGCCTATAGTACAAAGAGGAGATAGCATGGAAACTTTATCCAGTAAAGCTGGTAACTGCGGAAACTGCCTGTCAACCAGAGGGTGAGGGCAACGGCCATGGCGGGCTACCTGGAGCACCTCAGTGTTCCTGCAATCATTATAGTGAAGATTTATTTGAACCTGGCGCCAAGGCCGCAAGTGCACCAACGGGGCCTCAACTGTCCCGGTCTCACCCAGGATCTACACCCACTGGGTCTCATCTCCCAGTTCTTGCCTGACCAAAAAAAAAACATGATAGATGACTGATACATGCCACAATTCCTAGAAGGTATCAATCAAGAAAAAATAGCAAGCTCTTCTGCCACAAATTGTACTCAAAAGCAACTACAATGAAATTAGTTTTCCAGAAAGTTGAGTTTTAGGAAGAGAACAAAACAACTTTTTGTGCTCAAGGTGACGGCTTTTCTCTAAAATGTGTTTGAACTGCAGTGGCCTCTAGAGTATGACTCAAATCGTATTAAATTTGGAGCATACAACTATAAAGAGATGGTTCTGTGACACAGAGTTTGCAACCTCAGGATAAGAGAAGAGAACATATTCAGCAAAGCTAAGGTAGAAGAAAGGTGTCAAGGATAGAAGAAAGGTGGGTACAAACAGGGCAATAAGCAATTTTCACAGCATATGCCTGCTTTACTGCTGGTACATAACATAATTACTTCAAAGGTACTTTTAAAGTGGAAAAGACAGACTCCTTTGAAGCTCTCCTCCTAAGCCTCTTTTAGTCCTACTGCAGCCTTCCTTTCTCTTCAAAGGGGTTTTCCTAAACAATGCAAACACTTTGGTGCAGTTTATTCTGACTGCTGGAGTTCTTAGATTTCAGGTAACTGCAAATTAGAGCCTAGTAGGATTCTGCAGATCTGTTAAGCCTCTAACTGCAACCTCAAGTGTCTAAGTCCTTTAAACTCTGGTCCAGGATCAGAGGCTCTTAAACGAGAATTGGACAAAGTTACCTAAAGTGATATTTAGCATGTCAAATGACTGGATGGCTTTTCAACAGCAATAATCACCCACAGATTCTACCGTCCTCATTTTATTACCTCAAAATTTGTCTCAACTTTTCTTTAGCTCTGTGAAATCTATCTATAAAATGAGAATTATTTTCACCTGTAAAAAACCTAACCCTAAAGCAATATACTTGTGGGCCATACATGACAATATTGTTAAACTTCAGCTGTCTTGAAGACAGCTTTGAGACTAACTTATGAAATCAGCAAAAGATAAGTTAATAAGTGCTCAAGATACACTACGGAACTATTTATCAAAGCAACAAAAATAGTAGTTTAAATTATTTCACAGAATCATTTACATTGGAAAAGACTCTTAAAATCATCAAGTCCAACTGTAAACCTAACACTGCCAAGTCCACCACTAAACCATATCTGTAAGCAACATATCTACAAGCACCATATCTACATGTCTTTTAAAT
>NW_009217540.1:0-26696 GCF_000690835.1 Fulmarus glacialis
TAACTGCTCTTACTATTAAAGGCTGAGGCAAAGAGGGTGTTAAGTACCTCAGCCTTATCCTCATTCTTGGTGGCAACATTCCCCCCCGCATCCAATAAAGGATGGACATACTCCTTGGCTCTCCTTTTCTCATTAATATTCTTGTAAAAACATTTTTTGTTGTCTCTCACGACAGTGGCCAGGTTGAGTTCTAGCTGGGCTTTTGCCTTTCTAATTTCCACTCTGACTCACACATGGGAGATCTTGCTTGACTATTATCATAGGAGAAGTTACAGCAATACTTTCTTTTTAAGGTCAGTTTTTAATGTAAAACTAAGAATAGATGAAAAGCACAGAGTCGTGGGTATGCCAATGAAACTAGGAGTTCCAGCGTGAGCAGCCTTGTAAGGGAACTCAAAAAAAAGGGACTTGTATGACAAGTTAAATGGAATATTACAGGTCTCACTCCTCAAATGACTGCTTGGAAGCTAGACTGTAGTTGCTTTGGCCAAAATGATCAGTCTTGAAGATTGGCTTTGACTGTTTTCTAAGTGGAGTAAATGGTACATTTCTCAAAAAAACTGCGTCAGTTTTCTGAATATAAAGATTGCAGAATTTCCATGTGGAGGATGAAAAATTAAATTGACAGATTAGTTCATACTAGCGCATCCCTTTCTCTCATTTTTGTTTGTATTAACATACAAAACCACCTCGGCCTGCATTAAAAAAAATGGGTGAAATTGAGATTTACAAGATCAGAAACTACCCCTAAGATACAATCATACAATGATTTAGGTTGGAAGGGACCTATGAAGGTCATCTGGTCCAGGCCCCTTTTCACAACAGGGACGACTTGAAAGCTACATTAGGTTGCTCAGGGTTGATCAACAAGCGCAGTAGTTACAGACACTCACTGCTTGAACAACAGAGTAAAAACTGAGTAGCTCAATAATTGGTTCAGACTAACTAGAAGAAAGGAGGATGAATGGAATTTGGCTATTTCACTCATTTAACAAGTGAAGGACTAATTGATGGATAAAGATGGCAAAAACTGCAGAAAATTTGGTGTGTGTTTAAGTGTGATACTGAAAAGAGGGCTGAGTGAAATGTGACCTGGATCTACTCTAAAATTCTTGGAAATAATGTAAAGGGTAACAAAAGCTGACTACAGTACAAAGTTGTAATCAACAGCTGTGTATATGTGATTATTAGATCACAGAAGCACATCTATAATAGAAATGTTTAAGCAGAAGACATTCATAAAACAAGAGAAAGTTTTCCTCTTCAGGCACCAGTTATATCCAATTAACTATCTGTATAAGAAGGATATATATAGTTATCTAGCTCACATAGCATAACCACACTGCATGCTTTGAGAGATTTCAGGTAACAGTTACAATCAAAAGCAAAATATCTGATGAAATTAAACAGAATTTTAGATTGGACCCAGACAACAGCTTAGTGCCAGGAACAGAAGCAGTTTCAAGAACTCTGACCAACCAAATAATGGATATCAAGATTTGAACTTTCCAGGTTACTTAAACTATCGGAAGTTTTCTAAGATGTGATAGTGAAATACTGCAAGCATCGTATTTGGCAATTCTCCAGGTGAAAAAGAGGCCAACGTATTCGTCCTGTAAGGAAAAATCCTTTAAATGAATGTGATGCTGTCAACTGTCAGGCATGCCTTACTGTGAAAGAATGGCATGGATACAATGTGCCTTTTCCTGGGCAAAAAACATAGGGATCTCAGTGCTCCAACAAAATCACATTGTACAGGACCCTTTAGAACGCTTTTTTTTTTTTTTTTAAATCAAGCAGTTGTGTTGGAAAGCAGCTGACTGTGCCCCACATTTATTTTAGGGGTGTATGTCCTCACAGTTAGATTTTCAAATCACTATTTTACTTTCACCTCAGAGTCTTGATGTCTTGCAATCAAGTCATCAAGAACACATAAAGCTGGCATATATAATATAAGACAAATGAGATATGACAAACTGCCATAATATATACAACTTTATTTGTTTAAAAGTAACCCTCACAAATTGTTGTATGCCTATGAAAGTCCATTTTCACTTCCATATTAGCATGGTATGAGTCTGTTAAAACCAAATACTTGATGACTGTACTGAAAGTCAGAACTCCTTTTCTTTTTCAGCCAGTGCATTCTTTTTCTGGATCTAGTCACTTTTCAAACAGCTAAATGGGCACACAGAATACTACATGATAATCCTCTGAATCAGAGGAATTTGTATCCCATTTAACTTCTATGTTTGTACTTACTGACAGTTGCAGTCACACATGCAATTTTTCATGAGAGACTGTAAGGATCTCTCATTGCTGCCTCCCTAACACTGTCCAAATTTCTTAAATATTCAAAGTCTGGCTATTAGCTCCTGATCTTTAAAAGCTGCCTTGTCAAAAGGCCAGCTCAAAGGAAGACGGGTGTCTGACTTACTGCAGAGCTTCCCAGAGGTGTAGCAGTATGACCTATTTGAAAGAAGAATGTAAAAGAGAAAAGCAAACAAACAGCATGATCTGGCAGGCTCCGATGCACCCAGTTTTTCCCTGCTGCTTGTTCTGCCCCCTTCACACTGAAGAGCTCTTTGTCTTGCTTCCCTCCTGCTGGATGTGGGTGATTAACTCTTCAGCTTCTGGGCCAGGCACTAACATATCCTACTTAATTTACCTCAACAGGATGGTAGACCTTGGACAACATGATTGCAGACCATCTTTGTCATGTACTGCTCCTCAAGAACATACATCTGGAGAATTACAGGCTTTCTGCTTGTCTTGCTGTTAGGATCTTTCTGGTTTAAATTTACCCATGGAGACTGAGATACCACATTCACAAACATTTTTATGCCTGTTGGAAAGTGTTTGTTTAGGTCTGTCTGGTTTAGATCTGTCCTGAACTGTCTTCAGCTCTGGATGCACTGAACCTTCAGAGCAGCATAGGGGATTCATACAGCCTCACTGATGGCTTCAGGAAAGCTGGAAAAAATAGGGTCTCAAATTCAGCTTGTCAGCTTCTCCAAAGCGTTTCAAGGCCAAGAGGTTCTTCCTCAGTTAATCCACCTTCTGCTACTGAGCATCTCTCTTTCCATATACTTGCTGGTAGTTTTGTAAATGTTGATAATTTCTTTTTCTCTTCCAAGTTTCTTTTCCAGCTCCACCTCTTCTACAGCTCTTTCCTGTAAGGCTAGTTATGGAAAAGTCTGCTTCCCAGTCTTAATGTATTACCTGATGAATTTGCAGACATTTCAGGGACTCTGTTAATTAATTTATTGATCTGTGTTTCATTGTCTCTCTTCCTCCTATTTTCAGTCATTTTTGTCCACAGGTCCATTTTCTTCATCTAGTGAGCAATCAGCTCCTGACAGACAGGAGACTTTCATTATGGACATATGCCATTCCTTACAACACTGATACTGTTTACATGATGCCAGCTGCCTTAATCACTTCCTTATTTTCCCTGAATTTAGTGTGCCAACAAGCCGGGATTCAAATGGTAACAGTAACAATTTCTTGTGCTTCTGCCAAAGCTCTCAAGGTGTCCTCAAAATTAGGAAACAACACATTTTGAAATGGGGGTTTAATCAAACAGAGCCACCCTGAGAAGGACTTTACATCCTTTAAATCCTGTGAGACTCGAGGGACATGCACCACTGCAATTTGTATCAAAGGCTTTCAGTTTTGGCCGATGGCCTCCGGAATCCAGAAAGCCTTTCGCTGTCTTTCCCTTTTGAGGTTGGGGTGCGGAGGGGATAATAGCCACCACCTCATCAGGGAAAAGTTATCCTTTTATGTCTTAAGTCAGTCTCCGCCAGTCAGTACTGATCTCATATCTAGCTTCTTGTAGCAAAATCCATGCTCCAAAAGACAGCTTTTCTCCATGGTCTTTGGTCTGCTCTTTCTTACCAAAACCAGAAAGTCCTCTCATAGGATTAACAGAATTGTTACTAATTAACGTTAAAAACCATCTTATCTGCTTCTGCATAGCTCCTGCCTTCCTTATGACCTTTCCAATGGTTGTAGCTGGGTCTGCCTGCCTCCATCTTGCTTCCTTTCTGAACAAAGAGCAGTCTAAAAATGCTTTTCTCTTTTGGCCATCTGGACATTGCTCTCAGCATCAAGGACTTCTCTTTGCTTCCATGTCTTTTCTACACTTAACCAAATCCATCCCATTTTCTGTCATCATATGTGACACAAAGAGTTCGAGTGTGCAATGGAAGAGAATCTCATCAATAACACACAGTTCTTTTCAAGGATGCAACAGTATTATTTCAAAGCAGAACTGAAATGAAAACACAAACAGCATAGCCTGACAAGTTTAGCAGCACCTACTGCCTTTTCTTAGTCGCTACTCCAGAAATATGTTGGTTTGCTGTCTCTTCTAAGCCTTCTCAACTGATTGAGGAAGAGATTGAGGAAACTGATGCTTAGTCTCCAGTCGTATTGCTAATATATCCTAATTGCCTCTTAACAAGACAGAACAACATAGCTGCAGTTCACCCTTTCACAAGCCACATGCCTTTAAGAAATAACAGAGATATTCTTGATGCAATACACAGCAATTCTAGCCCAGCTTATGACTGTTAGAGTCTCTCAAAGAAGCTCTTTTTGTGTATGACAACTTCCCCATGCCTTTATTTTCCAATTTCCTTCCCTTCCCCACCACTTTCTGCAATAGTTCCTCATTCCTCCTCTTAGGAGCTGCTGGTCACAAGTACATAAGCTAAGAACCAACACCCCAGATTAAATCACACGTTGCCTAAAAATAAAAGTTCAAGATGGCTTCTATGCAGAATTTTGTGCTGTGTTACCAATTTAAGGATAATAATAGAAAAGGGCAGTTTATTTGAAACAGAAAAATCCAGTTACCAAAGCCAAATGGATGGTCTTACAGAAAAAAACCCAACCTGTCATTCATTAATTTTCTGATTCAATCAATAAGCAACACAAACAAAGGACAAGTGGTTTTCTTCCCTGCTCTGAATTTTATCGCAAAAAAGAAGAATAATTTTTAATGAGATTTTATTTTTTTAAAGAATGGCAATGCTTATTTGGACTAGTTGCATAAGATGTACGCCATCAACTGGAATTCACCGACCTATTTTTAACTTGCCAGCTGTTTCAAGACACTGAAAGAAAACTACATATACAGGACAAATGTATCTTTCCTCTCCATGGTGCAATACAATAATCAAGCATTGTACAGTGGCCCAAATTGCATTCCGGTATTTGAATGAACATCCATCTAAATAAGCAAGTAGCCAGCCTACGTTAGTTGTGCCGAGCATCCTTAAACCCCAGAGAGAGAGAACTGTACATATAAATCTTGATCTCACGTATCAAATTAATATTTCTTGTTTCTTTATCTGCTGTATTCAAGAGATTTTTTGATAAAGAGCAATACGTTTTCTTACACTTGACTGTTAATCTTTCTGACAGAACAGCTCACTTCTGCAATTTATCCAGACCATAAATTCTCTTGGAAATTTCCTAAGGATTCCTCAGATGTGTCTTATCTGTTAACTTAAAAGAAAGCCAAACCAAAGCATACCTTTTCCTATCAGAACAGGAGTAGAACCGATTTGGTCTTAAATACATATGTATTTTCATTTGAAGTGGCAGACAGCTGACAGTCTAAATTAGTTGGATTAACTTAGAAAATTATTTTATTTAATTACCTTGTGTCAGGTTTTAGGTTTTCCACAGTAGAATGGGTTTGATTTGTAGTGATAATCGATTTCTCCTTTTCACCATCACTTGCTCCATTTTCAGTTGACACGACCTCATACTCTGGAAAATTACAGTAAAGAGAAATTTGCTTAAATAACAGCTCTTACTAGAGCTTCTTCATTGCGCTCTCTTTTCTCATCTGATTTCCACTCCTCCTGTCTAATAGGCTGTAAGGACATCTTGTGTGAACCAGTTTGGACATTAGTATGCTAAAATGGTTAGGAAAGAGAGATCCAATTCCAGATTGCTGAGTGCCTAACACCTCATCCTTCCTCGTAATTCAATTATGGGATAAAGGATACTCAACATCTCACCTCTGCCCAAAGGTACACTAGTGACAAGATTCCAATTATACTGCAGTATAAGCATTCTGCAGTTTGAATGAAAAAGTATCAAAGATGAAAGTACAGTTTCTAAATGCTTAAACCTTGATTAACTTAAAATAAGACCTATATTTTTAAGATTTCCAAAGGAAACTGCCCAACTAACTTGGATTGTGCACTCAGGGAATCTGCCAGTTTACAATGATATAATTTTGCATAAATTTACTTCTGTATTTATATGATTTATAGAGTCTCACTACTTTCTTTTCATCTCACTGGGATGTATCATCAAGCACAAGCCATACTCTGAACAGGGAATTAACAACAGATGTTTGGGAAGAAGATACCCCTTCAGTTACAGCCCTGTTCAAGATACAGTCTCTCTCTAGCAGGCAACCTCTGTCCCAATTCATAACAACCTCTTCTAATAAACACACTGAGTGTATTGCTAATTTTCCTCTCTTCACAAAGAAATTCACAACCTCCCCAGCCCCTTCCTTTTCCCTTCCTAAAACGTGTCTATAATACCAAGTGCAGCTTTGCTAATTGTAAGCTAGCAAAGGGGAATGTTTTCAAAGAGCATTTGCAATGAGCATTTAGATCTACAGCACAATGAATAAAGCAGGTATTATACTGTGAGGACAAAGACAGAGACCACCTATCAACAGCTACAAAACCTCTAGAAAACGACTTTCTTTCCTGTTTATTTCTAATGATACTACTAATTTTCGAGTTCTTAACTAAATGCTAGCAAGCTGTAGGGCTCTTTTTTTGCTAAATTTTTTAGTTCTCAATACAAGGAGACCCATTTGTTGTCAACACAGAAAGATAAAACACATGCAATGGGATTCAGTGTTAAAAAGGAAAAAACCTCTTAATTGTTGCTGGACTCTCAGATCCTCACTCCTAGTAAATGTAGGAGATGTGTATGTAAATGAGCATACACACACAAATTGACCTGATTTTGACCTCAATTGTGCAACTATGGCTTCCTTTGCACTCTTCCATGCAAAAAACAACCATCAAAACCACTGGGGTAAATTATGTAAGACAATGCAATTAAGCGGAAGTGCAGAGCAGCCCTAAAAAATTATGTTCTAAAATTCCAAGCTTCTAAACCACAGCAATTCAATCTGAGCAATTATATACATGTATGCACATGTGAATTTCAGATTTACTGCAATAGTTTCAAAAGGGACCTCTACACAGCATCTTTTTATCTTTACCTTGTAATAGACTCAGTTATTTAGAGCATATACAGAGCAACATAAAACTTTAAAACAGTTTTAAAAGTATGTCAGAAAGTCAGCATGAAGGAAGGAATTACTGCCGATACTGAAGATTTTCAACATTTCCATGTTCAGAAGTCCTCCCCCACAACAGTCACCCATGAACAGCAAAAGACCAACCACTGCCTTTTAAAAACAAACTCATGGACCTGCAGGAACGGTTGTCTTAGATGAGAGGGAGGGGAAAACAAAAAAAAAAAAGTAAGTAGAGGGCTTTTACTTTAGATCATTTGTTCAAGAGGGACCCCAATGCAATGACCGAAGACATCATTAGCATTGATAGTATGTGTTTGTGCAAAACATATCTGTGTTTTCTCTCTATGCATTTCCTTTTTCGAAACAAAGACCTTTTCTTATATAGCCACCAAGGGCTGAGTGAACCACGGAGAAAAACACGCAAAGGTCCTTGTTTGCACTAATTAAGCCTCATTAGAGAAATTATGTTTCTTAGGAAGCATGGGAGGGAGAGTGGATATCCACTGCCTTAGGTACATCCAGATAGAGAATGAGTAATTAACTTTACAGGAATTCAATCTTTCTGCCTTCTGCCAGCCCCAAATCAATATGTGACTTGAACTTTTTAAGTCATTCAAGTTGGAAAAGAAAACACAGCACATGTGAATGGGCATGCAAATATGTGCATGCATACACACACACACACACGCACACAAAGAACTACTGAGCGCATCTTGAACCTGCTTGTTACTCAGTGCACGAGTCTCAGTGCACAAGACAACAAACTGCCCTACATTTCTGTGGCAACACAACAGGAGTAGCAGAGCACCAGCAAAATGGTCCTGGTTCCTGACATTTGCAGCCTTTATAAAAACAAGGAGGTAAGCTTGATCACTGTTTAGGTTATTATTTGTCAGACCTTTCCATTACTGAAGTACAATTTTGTTTTTAGGAATACCCAATACGATGAAACCCCTAGCATAGCTAAAAGTCAACCAAAGTAACCATTTAAAAAAAATGGCTCAACAAATTACATTTTCTATTTCCACAGTTCTATCTGAAACAGTGCATTAAAAAAAAACAAAGATGTGATGCCTAAATCAGATGATTGAAAAAACTTGTATAAACTACAAAAATAGAAAGAGATGACAGAAAACTTGGTTTAAGTCTGTCTAAACCAGTAATGTCATACTGGTGCCAACATGAAGTAATCACTGTTTTCAGAAAATGGGATTCAATGCCTTCTCCTGAATTCAGAAAGTGTCCTTGGATGAGTCACTGAGTAATTTTTTGAAGTGAAGACGAAGAAGACGAGCTCAATGATTCTATTTGTAAGCCACAGAGTTCAAACATTTTGTATTACACATTGAAGTTAAAAAGAATGAAGATGGTATTTATGGGAAAGCTGTTACATCTAGATAGGAAGATAGCTAGATTGAAAACTACAGTTTCTCTCAGTGAAGCAAAATAAGTATTAGTCACATATTCTGCAGAAGATTTTAATCTTTTCTGCAATGGAGAAGGATATGCCAGGTGTCTCAGTTATCACAGAATAGTCTTACAGAAGAGAAGAAACTTCATGATAAGTTAACTCTTACAAATGCTGATTACAACTGAACAGAGAAAGGTTTTCCACCTAAAGCCTCAGAAGAAACAGTGAGTATTGCTTGCTCTATCTTTCACAAAACGCATTGAAAAAGAAAGGAAATAGTATCAGAAGGCAATTAGCCCTTGCTCTCATCAGTAGATGATGTGTGCTGACAGTTTTACCAGCTATAGTGGAAATGTTTTTCTATTTTTGCAATACAAATGGCTGTGCTGCAGTGGGTTCATTAACATACTCAAGAAAAACAGCAGGTCTACTTCCAAGAAAACATGAGGACTAAGTGACATTATCTGATCTAATCAAGCTAAGGACTGGTCTGTGGAGGAGGCCTCCAAATGACAACAGCAACAAAAAGGCTTTTCCCTGAACAAAAAGAAGCATTGCAGAACTGCCTGGAATGGGGAGTGTTCACAGAGAGCCTATCCTCATCCTAATTCTAAGGTTAGCAATAAGCTCACACTTCCTTTTCTTCCAGGATGAAGCGCATCGTGGAAGGCAAGCCAGGTAACCATTCTTCTCTCTTGTTGGTACTTTTTATTTGCCTACAGTCTCTTTTTATTCTCCTTTTAACCCAGCAGAAGGGCTAACTTTCTTCCTCTTTCCCAGAAGAAAAAAGCGCAGGCTAATTTTTTTTTTGAATGTCCCTTTGGTTTTGCCTGTATTATTTTTCAAAACGGCAGGGAAAGCAAGAAAGAATAGAGGCTAAACCTAGTAATTATTTCTAGAAAATCAAGGAAGGACTAATTTGGGGAAGAGAGTGCTTGTGACAGTCACCTAATTATACCCCTGCACTGAAATCTCTCATGACATGCATATAAACCAACATCTGAAAACATCCCACTTACATGCTAAAGTGAATGGCTAATGATCAAGTCTTAGTCCTCATAGTTCCTAGTCTTATCTGTTCTACTCACCTGTGATGCAACACAGCCAAATCCGTTTGGTCACGGCTGTGATGAGCCAGTGATTTTGCAAATCAAAGTTTTATGTCTATGGTAAAAACAAAAGCCATTTTCCTGACAGTACAGAAGAACTGTAATTTTCAGTTGCTAATTAATTTAAATGTTCAATTTTGGTAAGTTTGTGTTGATATACAGAAGACGACAGAAAAATTATAAATGGTCGTCTTGCATGCTTACCTGTCTATGTACTGATTCCTGCATGTCTCACAAGGATTTATTCTCAATACAAAAACCTTCCTTTGGAAATGAAAAAACCCAAACAGATTCTTTTAATGTAGACAATTTGGTGACCCTATGGTGGGTACAGCAAGTATTACACTGTAAGGTTTCATTGTGTCCGGTCCACTGATCAACAACATCCTCAAGTCAAGAAAGATGACTACGTTATGTGTATGCATCTATATAATAAAGACTACTGTCACATTGCTGGAACTTCTTGACTAGATCTTACCAGATCCTGTACACAGAGAAGCCAGAAATTAACAGAAGATGCAGAGTCATGCTTCTTAAGTATCTGTGTCATCACTGACACCAATGATACAGTAGTGAAAATCTCATTCTAATCTAGTAGCGTTTTCTTATCCACACTGGAGTTGACAGTAGCACAAAATAAAAGCACTGAGGTATAAGACTCCCTTGGGATTAAAGTATTTTTTAAATGGCATAAAACCACTGTGAAAGTAAAAATAAGCTGGAAATACTGTATTCTGATACAATGGAGGAAAGAAATCAAACCAACCAGTAACAGTGTCATTGTCTGGTTTTTCCCAGTCCAATATGACGAAAGTTGGACAGCCCTCAACAGTCACCACTGTGAGGTTGGTTGGAGGATTTTGTGGAGGATGAGTAGGTTCTTCCTTGCTGCCAGCTTCTTCTTGAGGAAAATGTTCAAGAGAGCTTGTGATAGAGCAAGGCACATCATCATCTTTCTTCATGTACTTGACATGGGGGGCTGTAGCAATAGGAAAGAGCTGTTATTCAATACAGAATGTTTTTACAAAATGTCAATGCCATTTCACCTAGTGCACAACTACGATCTCAGGGCACCAACTAAAAATCTGCACAAGTCAAAGCCAAACATAAATGTTTAAGAATAAACCCCATATATTCAATATTAAGCTGCTTGTTGGGGTTTTTTTTTGTCGTTAGACCTGGAATCTGCACTGCCTTCACCCCCTTCCCATTGGAACCACTGATGAAATATCACTCTAAAGGTATTAGTGGGTGATAAGCACTGTTTGAAGGAATTAACTTCTGTCATAAAATAGGACAATTAACTTTAGTCCTTCTATAGTCAAATGACACTACAATTCCATTTGCAGCTTTTGAGCACTATGCTAATACAAAGATGTAATGCCCATCACCGCTTTGTTTCACCAGAGAGAGTAACAAGTTTAGTCCAGAGTCATTCCATCATTAAACTTGCAGTTTCTAAAGTGACTGTCAAAATCTTGACCATTTTCAGTGATACAAGACCAAACCTTGAAACAAACCTTCTGAAGCAAACATCTTGTACTCTACATCAAAATTAGAAAGATTACTGAAGACAAACACATTAGTTCTAAAATTAAAACTTCTATTGGATGTAAACAATAAGCTCTTGCAAGAAAGGCAGTGTCCTCAGAAATATAGTGTCTCGTATCAGACCAAGAAAAAAACCTGAAAAATCTTTTGGTACAAAAGCACTTCCTCCTGTCATCTCACCTTGCTAAACTCTCTAGATTACTGCAACAGCAATAACTTGACTACTTTATTATCTAGTCTAGTATGTTACCATATTACTAAACTACCTGAATGTGCACAGTCTGGAATGAGAGGTGAGGCATATATGATGGGTAGATATCCCTCATGGTAAGGTGCATTGGTATTGGGGCAATACCTCTCCAGGTACACTTGCAAGCCCACAGGAAGATTTTCATTTGGTTTGGTGGAATGTGTACAGTGTGCAGTTGTACTACTGCTGGCATACAGGAAGAGCCACAACAGGTTTGTGGGCAAGACTGTAAACTAGGAGGTGGTAGCAGGGAAAAAAGTAGAACTAAAATTTAGTCAAGAATATGCTGATGGTCTGCACTACAGCCCTTTTATCTGACACTAAAGTGAAACAGAATCAAATGAAGTTTTGGCCTTCGAATAACTAAACAAGATAATTTAGATGCAAGATAGGTCAGTCTTCATATATTCCCCCAAATAAAAATACCGTAGTTATTAAAATCCTACCTTGGTACCTTGGTTTGCCTGAAGAATCTGTTTCTGATGTAGGACTTGAGCTGAAGACAGTTGCATCAACTGTGGGAAATACAGTTATAATTTAATTTGCAATAAATACGAAGTTTCAGTGTTAGAACTGCAGCATTTCACAGTTCATTTGGCATTTTAAATCATGGTAAAGCTCTTCCATGGTAGACCTTTGCTGCCAGATGTGCCTTTTCCTTTTAAGGACTTCATTTTGGCTGTGATGCTGAGTAATGCTTACCCATACTTACCTGCTAGTATCAAGATAGCCATAATCAAAGTGACAGACTTCATGACTGCAGCTGGATTCAGTTCATGCAATATATGCAAAATGCTCTTTAGACCTTTTAAAAAACATCTTTTTGCACTGTACTGGCTGTTTAGCTTGGAGCTTGTTTCATGTTCATAGAATATAGAGCACATGTTGGCACATGAACTTCTCTGAAAATAGTGTCAAAGAAATCACAAATTCTGTCTCCAGAGTGTACAACTTCCACAAAATTTGAAGGATATTGAAGGCAAATACTCTGGCGGACAGAAATGTGCTAAGGCAGTCAGGATTCATGACACCAGTGTTGTGTTAAATAGCCACTATACACAACAGAATCTTCTCTCAGATGCAAATACTACAATGGACCTCAACGGACAAAACACAATGTATATTCACAACAAGCATTTTAAAATAAATCTAGCATCCAGCTTGCTTTACTGAGCACTAAGGGTCACAGTGAGTTCATGATCATTAGAAGGAGACAAGAATTTCAGTATTACTTTAAATCCAGGAAAATTAGAAACAGCATTATTTATGAGAATATACCTAGAACTGCATATTTTGGCTCAAAAATTCTAAGCACACCCTCTCCCAAACCCATTCCTGTATGCCACTTTGAGGAGATTTAGGTCTGAACTTGTAGTTCACTCCCAATTTTATAAAGGGCAAATTACCAACTAACCTGTATGTTTACCCTATTACATTTTTTTCTATTTAAATGGTGGCAGTTTGATCAGATAGCTAGGATATCACAACCATGTTGAGCACTATCAGTCACTGTCAAATAATAATGTGAATTTATGTCCTGTGCAAAAAGAAATGTTCAGGAAAAGAAGTGTTCTTCACAGATTTTAAGCAGCCACTGAATAGTACTGAAAGCCTGCTAAGCATGTCTTGATTTCTAGGAAGACAGAAGGGACGTCATGTTCTCATTTACCAAGGTGTGTATCAGAAGATAGCCAGATGAACTCAGTCAAGTTAGAAAAGTCACAAAGTGGCATAAAGGAAATCAGAATCACCCCAGACAGAATACTTCTTACATTAAATATACAATGCATCAACATAGTTTAAGGAAGGGAAGCAAAAGAAAAAAGAGGAAACCTTTATGTTCATTAAAAAAAAAAAAAAAAAAAGGAAAAAAAAAGAAACCAGAACTGTCTGTAATATGCTTACCATAGTACTCTGGAGTTGCAAAAGCTGTTGGCGTCTTATATGATGTTCCTGTCCTCACAGGTGTTGTTGGTCCAGCGGGTTTAGCTATAGTGACAGAAGGAGGAGCTTGTGGCAACAAGCCATTCACTATTTAAAAGAGTGACACAACTTTCTGATTTTCTGACAGAACTCAGATTTGTGGCAACTGCTTCATGAAACATGTACTTTCATTTAAACTGTGATATTCCCTCAAAACTTATACAACAGCTTCCAGTTGGATTTAGGAAAGTTCCAAGTTGTCCTCATTGCCAATATAACCTACTCCTGAAACCCAGTAAGAAAATTCTTTGCCACTTGGAGATTGTCTTGGAGGACTTCAGTCAGCTAGAGTATGACCTGGTTTAATGCACACAACCATCCTATACAGACTAGTAAAAGGATGCAAAATGACCAGCATTGACATTTCTGTTTCTCAAATGAAAGAGCACATTTCTTCATGAGTTGTAAGACAGAATAGCTGAAGCCAGCAACAGAAACTTGGATTCTTCCCTCAAATATGGGTAAGGTTCTTTCATTTCTACTCTCAATACAGCATATATATTAGCAAGGCTGTAGCTGGAACATGTATAATGATAAACACTGAGTCCTGCATTATGGTCTGCATTAAGAGTTTAACCACAAAACAGGACTGGAGCTTCCACTAAATGAAATTAAGATGCACTTCAGACGAAGGTAAGAAAAATGCAACCAAGTCCAACATTTTCAACATTTATAACACTACATGACCCAAGGGAAAAAGCTTTCTTTCTGAACTGATCTATTCTGTAGTAGGCACCGTAAGTTTGGACAGAAATTGATTGATAGAGGCAATATTATTTCCCATAATTAAATAGCTATTTTAAAAATTATTTTAGATTATGTGACGTTGCTTTTACTCCTCAGCAGTTATCACCTAATAAGGAAAACAGGTTTCTAAAAGGCAAACAATCCATGGTAAAGGATGTCTTGATTGTTTTCAAAATAGTTGTAAAAGACAAGAACTACATTCACAAAACATGCAGATACTCCCAGATAACCACTGCATGACTGTGAAATCTCAACCCCCCAAAAGTAAGAACTACATAATGTAGTTACCTTCCCTGCATACATGACACCGAAGAACATGGTGACTGAAGGCAGAACTGCGGTGAACCAAGTTTAAAACAACAAAAATCCCTACCTTCCATTAATTTCCTTAATAAAGTGGAAATTTATTAAGATTCTCATAGTAAAGATTCTCTCCCTACTTTCCACTAATTTCCTTAATAAAGTGGAAATTTATTAAGATTCTCACTAGAGTCCAGTTTCACAAAGGTCCTGGAACACTCTTGTTTCCTTTTTTCCAACTCAGGAGAATTTTAATGTGTGCATAGAAACCTTCCCATAATACTCATTCACTGGATGAGTAAGAAAGATGCAAGTAAGGAATTAATCATAGTGTTAATGAGAAAGAGAAACGAGACAGAATCATGAAAGGGAAAATACAAGAAGAACATTGAGGCAAATTTTTCCTGTTAGTACTGTGGAACAATCTCTCCAGGGAACCAGAAAAAGCTCAATTATGAAGTTTAAAACTAAGCTGGATAAAACACTAGGAAACACAGAAAAAGGAAAATCTGCTACTGGCCCCACAAGGAAGAACCAGATCATCTAACCAATTTATTCCATCTTGAATGCCTAAGACGATATGGTAACTGCTGACTACCACATAACCTGGCCTCTACTGTATGGGAAAAGGGTGAAATTTCAAAACATTGGTAAATTAATTATACACGTAATGGAGAAAATTAGCATAAACCCCATTACAAGGAAAAGAAAATGTATCAGGTCAACATTTTTTTTTATGATACAGATTAAGGCTGACAGTGTATTATGTTCTGTTGTAGTTATTACTAAGGAAATACCACCGATCAACAGCAAGTATAGACACAACTTTCCGATCTTGGCTCTGCTGTTGAGTAAATATACAGCTTGTTTCATCCATCTTAGAGATCCTTCCTTCTAATCTGCTGCACAAAATACTAAAGAATTATTTAGGTCTTTGGTGACTTATTAGCAACAAAGCCCCAAATGAAACAAATCATAAAAAGCCAACAGGAAATACAGCAGAGCCAAGGCCTTTATATTTCCAGTGAACTACAGAAGGTAATATGAAGAGGGAAGCATTTCTCATGATGCTAAGCATAATGAGATGATAGTTTCTGACTACCTGGAATAACGTTAGCCTAAGGATTCTTATACAGAATCCACAGACAAAACATACATAAGGATACTGAATATCAGCTTCAGGACAAAATTAAAATAAAATAGGAAATGTGAAAGTTTCTGTGTGCCCCTATACTGATACTGAGAAGCAGGAATACTGTAGCACAGGAATGAAGCTAAACTCTTTGCACATGAAATAACTCAGCTTGCTCTACCTCCCAGTGCGGTTAGTTTTCTGGGTGCCTATTAGCTCACTATTTGCAGTGGTTAATGGATGTGCCATATATATGGGACAGAATTTGTTTACAAATAACCAGTTGGGAGTATGCATTGAAGCATAATATTAAATATCTCCCATCTGACATGCACATTAAGTAACTGCAAATGTTATTAGTAGACATGAAATGTTCTTAAGGTTGATCTTCTTGAAGGATGACTTGCATTATGCTATTGTGCTTTCAGCTCCCTTACGAGGGATGATTTTGACATTAACTGGGTTAGGAAAACAAAAGGAAAACAGAGTTTATGTATGAAGACAAAGGACAAGGCCTGTATGTTCCAGAAGACTAGTTTCTATAGATATCACAGATTAAAGAAAAGAATCTATACTATAAAACTCTCCTATATCCTACTAGTCATTCAGTATTATCTCACACATAATAAAATATTTATGCTGAAAAGGCTGAGATACCTGGACTCCCTGGTTTACCAGTCACTGTGTTTGGAGGCAGAGGTTTTCTTCGCATTTGTGTAGGCTTGACAGGAGGTATAGGAGGATGCTGAAGGCCAGGTGATGTAGTTACTGAATGACATTACAAGACAACGTTATTAATTATTTAACCTCAAATTCCATAAAATCAGAAACCCATTTTAAGTTATATTCTGACTTCTCAAACAATGTTTCACGTCTGGTTTAGTATCAAAAGCAGAGAAGCAAGGTTAGGAGCTGAAATGAGTTGTATTTTCAGCCTTAAATTCTTTGGGAAGTGTGTGCCGTGGAGTTTTAAACCAAGCTTACACTGAAAAAATGTAACTCCTTTGGGATTTTGTACAAGTGTTTCAGCAATTCATTTTCTGTGTAGTTACGCATTTCTGTCAACAGTAATTTTTTGGCAGCCAACAGGATACTTCTTCCCACAATAAACACTACCTCAGTGTACTTGGAAACATCTTCAGTATCCTACTCACAAAATTTCTGTACTTTATAACTGATAAAACTGGTCACCCTCAGCCTGAAGCAAAAGATATAGCAAAAGGGAGATTATCATTAGGGACAATGCATGCTATGCTGTTCAAAAGTGAAAAATGAAAAAAAGTCAGTGTCACTTCATGCACTGACGTGGTTAGAGACAGTTATTGTGTTAGAAACTCCTGAAGCACCCAACCAGGTTGTTTCAATGTGCAGTTCCAGCCAATATCTATTACATTTATCTGGTAAGGTCCTTTGGCAGTGAGGTCTGAAAGGAGAACCTAAGCCTCTTAATTCATACTTACAAAACATTTTAGTGTATTTTCCATGCAATTATAAAGGATTTTATTATGCAAAGGAAAGGCAAAGGAAAAGATTTTTCTTCACTATTCATCTTTGCACTTCTTTCCTTAAGAAAAAAACAGGAGATATGTGCAACACATTTATGTAACAAAAGACATTTTGTACCTAACAGGGGAAAATCCTCAAGAGTAATATAATTCTTACAATGCTGCCAATGTCAACAAATATGCAAGATACCTGATACTGAGTTACTGGCTACAGAGAGTACTTCGGGCTCTACATATCAGACCTTAGTTTACCCTATAAATAGAGTGACTGTGGGCGAGAAGGGAGCAGATCCAAAGACTCATTTGCGAGAGCCTTTTTAGAAATACTTACAATATACAAACAGGAACACCTCCATCTTTCTCTGTTCCCTTTTCCTTTTGGACTTTTGTAGTCACTTATAAAACACATTTTTTTTAAATCCCTCAGAACAACACAGGAAATAATGCTCTGTTAATTCAGGTTAATGTAATGGTTTTGAAAATAGCATTTGTAGGTTTTATATTCATTCTTAATCCCCAGACGGAGATGAAAAAAATATGCCTAAAGACCTGAAAAAGGATAATAAATTGTTGTATATATAAGTCATCATACCCTACATACTACTACATGGTAGTATCCATGATTAATTTTCCCCCTGTCCATATTTAGGGAATAGGGTTGTCTGAGATATTTATGGGGTAAAAATGTGCAAGTATTGACTTGTCAGTGGTTTCTATCATATCTTCTGAACAACACAATTGCAACAGTTACATGCAAGCCAAAACATCACAAGCGGACTGTGTCACAGTTGAATCTACTACACTGCACTCTGGAAAAACAAGATTCCCTACTCTTCCCTTCTACTACTTCCACAATGATTTGGGTGATGGTCTATGATGCTACCAAATCTAATTAACAAGGTGTGGAGGCTGAGCTTGTAAACTAGGACACACAATAGAATTTAGGGATTTTGTGATAGCGTAGACTCTTGCGAGGACAGCGGCATGGTGAACTAGGAATGTATTTCCTTGACTCTGTCACTCTTCATGAAAAAGGAGGGCATGCAACCTCTTAGGACAGACTTTTAACACATCAAGCTTAATTCTTGTGTGCTATAACCTATCTTTTCATTTCTCGTAACTAGCGTAAATGTAAATTTTTCAGTTAACACACACTAAATTTTCAGAAAAAGTAAATGTATTTAAAAGCAAAGTCAGATACTGGCTAACTTATAGCAATATCTGATTAATCAGCCTCACCTCTTTGCCTGGTAAGATCATGGAACAGATCCTCCTGGAAATTATGTCAAGGCATATGAATGACAGGGAGGTGATTAAAGACAGCCAACATGGCTTCATAATGGCAATGACTAATCTGGTGGCCTTCTGTGATGGAGTGACTGTGTTGGTGTATAAGGGAAGAGCAACTGATGTCATCTATCTTGACTTTTCAAGGCCTCTGACACAGTCCCACACAACATCCTTGTTGCTAAATTGGAGAGATATGGGTTTGATGGATGGGCTATTCAAAGGAAAAGGAATTGGCTAGACAGCCCCGTGTAAAGACTTGCCATCAATGGCTTTATGTGCATATGTTGATAAGTAACAAGTGGTGTCCCTCAGGGGTCCGAATTGGGACCAGTACTGTTCAATATCTTTACTGATGACATAGACAGTAGGATTGAGTGCACCCTCAGCTTGACACTAAGCTGAATGGTGCAGTTGATACGCTTGAAGGAAGGGATGCCATCAAGAGAGACCCTGGCAGGCTGAAGAAGTGGGCCAATGCAAACCTCATGAAGTTCAACAAGGCCAAGTGCAAGCTTCTGCACCTGGGTCAGGGTAATCACCAGCCTCAGTACAGGCTAGGTGACAGGCGGATTCAGAACAAACCTGCAGAGAAAGACTTGGCGATATTGGTAGACAAAAAATTAGATATAAGCCAGCAATGTGTGCTTGCAGCCCAGAAAGCCAATTGTATTCTGGGCTGCATCAAAAGAAGTGTGGCCAGCAGGGCAAGGGAGGTGATTCGCCCATTCTACCCTGCTCTCGTGAGACCCCACCTGGAGTACTGCGTCCAGCTCTGGAACCCTCAGTACAAGAAAGACATGGACCTGTTAGAGTGGGTGCAGAGGAGGGCCACAAAAAAGATCAGAGGGCTGGAACATCTCTCCTATCAAGAAAGTCTGAGAGAGTTGGGGTTGTTTAGCCTGGAGAAGAGAAGGCTCTGGGGAGACCTTATTGCAACATTCAGTACTTAAAGGGGGCTTATAAGAGAAATTGAGAGAGACTTTTTACCAGGGCCTGTAGTGATAGGACAAGGGGTAATAGTTTTAAACTAAACGAGGGTAGATTTAGATTAAATATAAGGAAGAAATTCTTTACTATTAGGGTGATGAGACACTGGAATAGGTTGCCCAGAGAAGTTGTGGATGTCCCCTCTCTGGAAGTGTTCAAGGCCAGGTTGGATGGGGCTTTGAGCAACCTGATCTAATGAAAGATGTCCGTGCCCACAGCAGGAGGGGCTGGAACTATTTGATCTTTAAAGGTTCCTTCCAACCCAAACCATTCTATGATTCTATAATTCTGAACTTTGATATACATATTAAGGCCTCATGAAGAGAGCTGTGATCACAGAAGTATACAAGAAAATTACGAAACAGTAGTAGCTAATTTCATAACCATACCCAACTGTCTTTTATGACTACGGTTCAAGGTATTGGCTTACTTCAAAGCTCTAAAAGCTTACCTTTAAACATCTAATGTCATGAGTAAAAGCAGATGTAGATGTTCCTTCAAATCTATGTGCATAAAAAAACTTCCAGTCTCTGCAAATCACAAGCTGAATTTACTTAAGTAGACACCACTGCCTGACATTCAGTAATAAAAAATGCAGAGCACCATCCTTGTTTTCAGTGTACAGTCTGCATCCAGCTACTACTAATAGTATATCACACTGAACTTAATCTTTGCAAAGTACAATCTTCAGATTGAATAAACTTTAAAAAGATAAAACATCAGAACTCAGCTGTCAAGATAGGCTTTTGTCTTTGTGCAGGTAAATTAGGTGCAAAGGAAATTCAGCAGGGATTAGAAGCAAACAGCAGTTTATAGATTAGTCAGGGCCATATATTTGTATCTGTGTTTTTAAATCTAATAACACGTTTTCAAAGGAAAACCTAACTAAAAAGAGCAGCTGCAGCTGAATAGTACATCCAAGGCTAAAAGCAAAAAAGATTTTCTTTTCGGTCAGTTTTTATGCCAGTAAAAAAGCACAGCTAAACCAAGATCTATTCTTGGTTATGCTTATGAAACGAAGAAATTCTCTACATGTAAGAGTGTTTACATGTTTGTATGTATGTTTGTGTGTATACATGTGGCATACAAACACACTCTGTACTACAACTTTTCAGTTGAAACAGAAAATTTCTAAGAAGCTGACTAGAAAAAAGTGAAATACAAAAAGTCTATTTTTGAAGGCCTATTTGGGGAAGCCATTTTTCAGTAAAAATATTTTTATTGTTTTGAAAATATGACTGCAAGACTTGCAAGAAAAGTAAAATTGACAAGCCTGGTATAGCCCATGTAAAAAAACGTGTAACCTTATTTACTCCACATCGTTATTTTGCTTCAAGCCTAACATTCTAATTTTCCCTGCAATCCTAATATTCAACAAAACTTTCTCATAAATGGGAGGACAATTTGGTTATGCATTCACTTTATTCTCCCTTGCCATGTAGAAACTATTAGTATGAAAAAAATCAGTGCTTACAGTATTGTGGCTGTTTGATCATAAGAATACAACGCTGGTGGTGGTAATTTTTAATATATGGCATATGTTAGTGACTAAGTAGTGACCATGAAATATTCTTATTTTTATCACTTTTAGTAGCATTCTGAAGCCAAGAGAAGGTGTATTGATGAGGATGACTAAGAATTATTTTCTCTTAGTGGAGGTGTTTTTTGTGTAGGAAAGGTGGTGTTTTTATTTTGCATAACTGTTAAAATTTGCTATATTGTCTTCTTTTATTAACCTTACCAGAAATTGGCTTTTCCCAGGTATCACTGTATTCGAAAGGTTTTTCCACATCCACGCCAATTTGTCTGGCAATATCCTCAGGTGTATATACATCATCTATGAAACAAAGGAAATGAAATAAGTATCTACACTTAATAAGTGCAGTACCAAGTCATGGAATACTTGTATATTGCATATCTTCAAACTCTAGCTAACATTAAGTGCAAAACTGGCATATATGGCCACCTATGTTTTTACTGATAACTTAGTGATATCCGTTATCTTCCTATTCAAGTAAGTAGAAAGTGATCTGGGTCTACAGAGTCTGCAATTTATTTTTAAACATTTTTTGAAAAAAGTATATTTGGAAATAATTTGGAATTAACAAGATGAAGAGAGAACAGATGAGTTAAAACAAGATTATATGTGGAAAGATGAGTACAGAGAACATTTTAGTTTTTCAATATACAGAATAAAATGTCCATTGGTTCTTGCAAAGGGCAAAGTTCTCCTTCTCTCCAAAGTACGATCTTCGGTTATCCCCCATATTGAATGGCTAGAGCAATTCTGAACCAAACATATACTGTATTTAGAGGTATATATATACACATATACTGTACTGGAGGCAAAGTGTACATAAAATTCAGTTTGTATATAAAAGAAAGTCCTACTTAAAAGTTACATAAACATGTTTTTAAAAAAAAAAAGAGGTAAATGCCATTAAAAAGATCAACACAACTACTCCTGGTACAGAACAACTGTTTCACATGCTGATAGTTATAGGACAGACAGACTGTTAAATTAATATACTTTCCCTATACAAAGTAAGTATATTTACTTTATAAAAACTCTATATATGGTAGAGTGAGAAGATGCATTGCAATTTCATCATGTTTGGGGGGGGGGGGAAGGGGGAGGAAATCACTCTTTCTCATGACATAAGGAAAAAACCCTGAAAGTTAATGTAGTAAAAAAAAAAACCACCCTCAAAATTAAATTCATTATCAAATTCCAACCCTGTTCCAACATGATCTAAACATTTCAACCAAAGATTTCATAGGTTTATAATCTGGTGCTCAGTTTGTTTTGAGATTAAACTAGTATTTTAAAAGCATGAAGCAGATAATTTTTCTATTATTTTACTACTTGGCCATTCTTGTTAGTCATACCTTAGGAATCCACAGTCCATAGTATGGACACGTTAAATGATTTACTTAAGATTAAAGTAATGAGACTTGTAGTAAGCTGGGAACAGGATGCAGGTCACCTGGTCCCTGTGACTAAAATTCCTAAACACATCATGTGGTTTTATATAACTGATATTTGTCTTCAGTAAGTAAAGGTTAGTCTTAGGTAACTGAAGTGGTTAATTAGATCTTCAGATATACAAAGTGCCAGAGTGCTACTCAATGTTTCACGTGAATGGTGTTCAAGGAAGAAGAGACATGAGAAGACCAGCACCGGCTTTAAAAAGAAAAATAATCTTGTACACCACGGATTATAGTCAGAGTATATTTAGTTTCTTAGCTTCATCTCACAATAAACACATCAACAAAATGTAGTAGCACATTGACTAAATCACACTAAATCACCCAAGTGCCCATTACAAGTCTAATTTAGTTTTGCATTTTACAGTGTCTACAGAAAAGCCTACCTCTGTCCTGCTCCTTACAATCTAATTTAGAATCACAAGCTTTTCTGAGTTATATCAGCTAGGCATGAACAAAATATTGTATACATTCTAGATGGAAGAAGTCATTTTTTTTTTCCCCCAGAAACTTGCCCTGCTGTTCTGCCATTAGTAAAGTAGTAATGAAAAATAAGTCAAAGTTTCATGGAAAAAGCTGATCAAACCACAACACTTCCCTGTTGACAAAAATCTCCTTTTTGAATGTTTCAATGCACTTTGAAGTTACATAAAAGTTTGTTTGTGTTTTCACACAAGGTACCTGCACTGTCAAACAGCTTGCTGTGTTTATCATAGCATTTGCCTTATGCTAGCTAACATAACTTGCTTATTATAAGCATTTCGACTTACCACATTCATCCAAACTTTTAACAGGACTGAGAATAGATGTATTACTTGCATGTGTGTTTGCGTCTTCTCTTACTTCTGTCTTTTTTCCTGGAAATATTCATGGGGTCTGGAACTCCTTAAAACTAACCACTGCATCTTTAATAGCAGGAATACCATTAGAAGCGTAGATAATTTTAAGGGAAGAACTGGAAAAAGTGCCCTTGATAAAACAAACTGAAATACCTTAATATTTGAGTTCCTCTAGAACTTGGCTACACACAGTTTCAAAAAATATAAAGAAAATAGAACACAAAGTTAATGGCCATTACAATGAAAACCAACTATTTCTCTGTCACAAGGGAAATGGAAATGTTGCTCAAAGTTTGTTTGCTGAAGGTTGTCTGGAAGCTTAATAGATCAGGAGTGGTTTTTAAATGGTTAGGATTAAATTAAAAAAAAAACCTGAGTAAGATAAGTTACATACACTAAGACAAATATGAAAAGCCATCTCAACAAAATTAAATGCTAGAGAAAATGGCTAAAACATGGTAGAAAACCAGAAGGAATGTTAGTCATGAGGAGGCAATCCCTGCCTCTTTCCCACAGTCAAGTTTACCACCTGGCACTACAGCTAGCCAGGAGACTGAAAAGCCTGCCAGGAAACCAGCCACAATCCCATGTGCTGCCACTGGAGAAAACAAATTCCACTGCTTATCATCTGGACCCTGCAGCTGCCAAGCACACTCTGCATGAGGTGAAACATCTTTGCACTGATGCTAATGAGCACAATCAGGAAGAACTGCAGTACATCCAACAACAGTGCCAGCCCAGCAAGGAATTAAAAGATCCAAACTGGTCTTCAAACAACAGAGTATCCATGGCTCTTCAGTAAATATGCTCTTCTTCAAAGAAAGAAAAAATGATGTAATGTCTAAAGGTAAGCTTGAAAACATGTTGTTGCTTACAGTTCAATTAAGGATTCTGATCAGCTTAGATCAGAAGTTAAGGATTCTGATAAGCTAACCACAGAAAATAACATATCATTTTCATAATGGAAGAAATAAACTTCCCCACCCTCAAAAATCATCCAGATATCTGAAAATGTTATCCTTTCTCTAAGATATCACTTACTGAAAAAGAAACTTTTTTGTCTTTGGTCAGCTGGTAAGATTTAGGGTTCCAGGTTAGTAGAGTTCTCTTTTCTAAATCTCTTCTGCAGACTTAGGAATTCTGTTTGCAATATGTATTGCACGTTGCTTGGGAGAGATATGGATTTCTTTAATTGATTATCTGAACTCCCTTGTGAGAAATTATGAGCACAGACAGCCTTGTAGGCTCAGACACTGCATTTGCCACAATACTGTGAGGTACCTGCTTTACAGAAGACTTGGAATTTCACTTATTGATCATCAAGGGAAGTACAGACTGAAAAGTTGCAAAAAGCTGCAGTTCCTCTCTCAACATGTCATGAACGTGCAAAATTCATTGGTGATTTCTCTACACTTCTCAGAAGAAAGGTGCAGACTCACAGAAAGATATCAATGAGTTGCTATGTCAGCAGGGCTGGAAGCACAAAGAAATTGACAGTAGATAATAAATGCCAGCTCTTCCTTAGAAATTTGGACACCAGGTTTAAACTAAAGGGCTCACTTGGCAGGACAGAAAATCAAGGTAACAGACATCTTCAGGACGTTTCTTTACGTCACAGAAAAAAGACTTACATAACTGAGCAATGGAGAATATTACTAGAAGTACCATTTTCCAGAAGAATTCTAAAAGAAGGTACTTATTCACCTGTGAGTACACATAGCATGCACAGCAAGATAATAGTCTTGTGACGATTTTTGACATCGTCTACCACAATGAAGTTCTACTTCCTCTTGGCAACTGGCACTACTATAAAGACATGGAAAGGATGACGACTAGTGGGCACTCCAACAGGAGCATTTAAAATAAGATTGCTTAAAACAATACTTTAGCAGTCACCTAAAACAGCATTAAGCACAATAAACTATATTTAACAATTTACATGTCTACTATTACGTTTATATTGCGATATACTTAGCATGCATTCTTTTTTTTCTTCTTTTTAATCTACAAGTACCTCTGCCAGGGTTACTACTATATGGAAGAAGGGAAAAGCTTAATATACTGTCTAACATAATTGTGTATTCGTGCATAATTTCATAATGTGATTTAAAAACCACCTGCTCTTGGAGACCCGTGTGCATTCTGCCTATTTTGGTAATCAGACATTAGAAAGCTCACTTATAAGCAGACTGCGAACACAAGCAAAGAACAAAACTTTCTGACCCACAAATACTGCCATTGGTCATTTAATACTGTAACTGTCTCTGATGTCCTGGAATTCGATGGGGTCATTTCATTTATGAGAAGGACTACGAAAGGTCAAAGAGCACATACCTCCAATGAAGGCATCCACTCTCTATGTAATGCAGAAGAGCACGTCATGTTGTAAACAGGCTATTTGTAATTCAATTTAAATATACAACCGTCTCTTCTGAGGTTTTGCCATTTCTAAAAACATAGTGGGCTTCTCAATATTATGTACAGGAATGAGCAGCTCAAATCATACTAAGGTCAACAACAGGTATTAAATTGCCAAAGATACTTTGGCAATCCTAGTACAGAGAAACGTTACACAGACAAAAAAAAGAATGTGTAGAGTAGATGGTATATTACTCAGGTTATCCTAACCTAGCTAGCACAGAACAATAGTATGGGACAGTAGTATTGTTAGTAGTGGGTGAACAGCCAAAAGATTGTTTTGAATATGTGTGTTATTTGTTTATTTATTTATATTATTTATTATTTTAAACTTGCATCATTGATGAAGAATACCAAAATTCTGTATTTAATTAACCAATGGCTGTATTAAAACAAAACCAACAGTATTTGTATTGACATAATAAATAAATGCTTTATTAAATAAAAAATATGGATTCATTGTGAATTAGCACTGATAACATTATTTTGTTTGGATGGAAAAATCAAGTACAGTTGAAAAAGGATAAATTATTTTTCCCCCAACCAAACCAGTATTTTGAATAAATCTTGTGGTTTTAGCGATGTAAGTTATGTGTGTGTGTAAGGATGTGTAAATTGAAATGACAGTTCTCACCCTCCTCTATCATCCATCAACTTGGAATTTTCTTGGTGGTGAAGTATTCAAGCCTGAATAACGTATAGTCTGAATACTGCATAGTCTGAATATAAGCAGGTCCAACATGAACACACAACATGCATAGCTAGTAGCTAGCAAGATACCACCCGGCTTTAAGGCTTTCTTACCAAGCCTTCTGACTTGAACATAAACAACTTGGATATAAACTTGGATGAACCCCCCATAATCCAAGAGGAA
>NW_009217541.1:0-33245 GCF_000690835.1 Fulmarus glacialis
GGGTTTACAGGGGCTGTGAGGTGGGACCAGCTCCCCCCTTCCCTTTAGGGGGATATCATGGCATTAATGCATGAGCTTTATTAAAGACGGTGCTAAGGTCCCAGCCACCCCCCCGAAACCACCATCGTCGGGGTGGGGTGGACTGGGGGCTGTGTCCAGTCCTTGCACCGCACGAGGCAGCGCGCACCCCGTCGCCTTCTTGTCAGGCGGTCCTGGTGGTTTTGGGGTGCAGTTGCTGGGGTGCCTCTTGTCACCTCAGTGTCAAAGGAAGGCAGCTCAGGTGGAGGAGCAAAGGGGCTCTCCTGTCCCCTTTGGAGCCCAGCTGTCAATCGTGTGGTTTCATACGGTTAAGGTGTAAGCACGTTGCAGAAGAGCTATGGGTGGTCGGATGCTGGACTGCAGTTTTGTTTGTGTGTGTATATATATATGGTTATGTAACTCAAGTTATTGAAATGGATGGCACTTACTTAGAGGAAAGAGGTAGAAAGAGACTGCTGCATTATATTAAGAAAGAATCAGAGACAGTCACTTTCCAATTGCAAAGTAAGTGGCAAAAGTGAAATGAATGTAAACTTTTTTTTCCTCATGGTAAAGTAGCCAACAACGAAAGAGTAAGTGAACGTACTGTGGCTTTTTGTGAAGTTTTCCACTACCTCCATATTGTCTTCTAAGGGAAAGCTTTGGTTTCTTCATGCAGATGGAATTACTTAAAGATTCAAGCATTTCTGTTTTGTCTCACTTTATAAATCCTTATGAGACTCGGGGTATCTGTTTTCTCACAAGTGTTTCTGAAGTTTCTGAGCTAGTAGCTTTTCTTTTTCTCTTTTTTCTTTTTGTTTGTTTTTTTATTTTGCCCCCCAGGAGATCGTAAGTGGGGAGAGCGAGGAGGAAAGTAATGGCGTCAACTTGATGGAGTTCTCAGATGAGATCCTTTTGCACATCCTCAGCTACGTCCCTTGCACAGACCTTGTCCTGAACGTCAGGAGAACCTGCAGGAAACTCGCAATACTTTGCCTTGACAAGAGTCTAACGCATACAGTTTTACTTCAGAAAGACTATAAGGTGGGGAGAGTAGCTTGCTTCTTCTGTTAGCTATGAAGACAAATCTGACTTCTGAAAAAATGCCAAGAAGTAGAACTTTCCAATGTGTCTGCATAAATGAACTGCTCTTGAACTCTGAAATCAAAAAAACAATAAACTGTTTTATAAAAGCATTTGTTTTCCAGAATGCTTTGTTAGAACAGCTCTGTGCTCCCTTAGTTATCATTGATGGTATTTTATATAACTATCTTCTCTGTGTTTCTGGAAGCTAAAATGAAAGTAGATGTGACTTTCCATTTGTAGTTGTGGTGGTGTAAAGTTATCATTTTCTCAAAATACATTTTCCATGTTGTTGTGCAAAAAAATTTTGTGCATATTGCTGTTAGGCATGCAGTCAGCTAAGCCAGAAATTGTATATGTATTATAACAAAAATAAAGCTTGAAATGAAGGGTGATACGTTTATGAGGACTGTATCACCAAGTGCAGGCAAGGGGAAGCCTCTATTACTCATTTCCAAAAGAGGAAACTGGATGAAGGAGAATGGAAACATTCTCCTTTCAATTTGACTTTCATAGATAGCTAGTTCTGCTGAAATAGCTTTGCTGTTAGAAAATGGAGATGGTCCTCCATTCCACTATCAGTTGCTGAACAGATTTGGCCTCACAGTCAGTAATGCAGAACTGTACAGACTAAGAAGCTAAAGGAAGTGTAATCTTAAGAGTCCAAAGCATGGCAGACTAAGCCAGCTACCAGCAGTATAATATTTCTTAGACTGTGCTAGCGTCCTGAGACCTTTGGATGAGCCATGTAATCTAAGTGCTAACCACTGTTATCCCCATCTTCAGATGGGAAACTGAGTCAGTACACACCATTGCCATATATCTCATTGAATCTGGTTTTGTTTGAGTACAGGTAAACAAAGACAAAGTGAAGCAACTAATGAGGGATATCGGAAAAGAGATTTACCATCTGAACATGGCTGGGTGCTATTGGCTGCCCAGCTCCACTATTGATCATGTAACACGATGCAAGAACCTGGTAAAACTGAACTTGTCTGGGTGCCACGTCACCTCTCTCCGTCTCTCAAAGATGCTGTCCACGCTCCAGCACCTGCGCTCCCTGGCGATAGATGTAAACCCGGGTTTTGATGCCAGTCAGCTAAGCAGTGAGTGTAAAGCCACTCTTAGCCGTGTCTTGGAATTGAAGCAAACCCTTTACACGCCGTCGTATGGTGTCGTTCCATGCTGCACTAGCCTTGAGAAACTGCTGCTTTATTTTGAGATCCTTGATCGCTCGCGAGAAGGTTTTATGCTCTCTGGGCAGCTAATGGTAGGTGAGAGCAATGTGCCCCATTACCAGAACCTCCGCATCTTCTATGCCAGGCTGGCTCCTGGCTACGTTAATCAGGAGGTCGTGAGGCTGTACTTGGCGGTGCTAAGCGATCGGACACCTGAGAACCTTCACGCCTTCCTTATTTCTGCCCCCGGTAGCTTTGCGGAGACGGGAGCCACTAAAAACCTCCTGGACTCTATGGCTCGAAATGTACGTCTGGATGCTTTACAATTGCCCAAAGCCTGGATTAATGGCTCTGGGCTCCTGCAACACTTGAAGTTCAACAACCCTTTCTACTTCAGCTTTAGCCGATGCACCTTATCTGGTGGTCACCTGATCCAGAGGGTTATTAATGGTGGGAAGGATCTTAAAAGCTTGACCAGTTTGAATCTCAGTGGCTGTGTTCACTGTCTGGCTCCGGAGTCCTTGTTTCGAAAAGCGGAAGATGACATTGACAGTAGCATTCTGGAAAGCCTGGTAATGTCTTGCTGCAACCTGAGACACCTCAACCTCTCTGCAGCTCACCATCACAGCTCAGAAAGCATAGGGAATCACTTGTGCCAGCTTCTGTCCAGGCTAAAGCACCTGCTCTCCTTAGCACTACCGGTTTGCTCCATCACAGATGTTGCTGCAAACGTGGAAAAGCCTCCCACAGCATCTAATTTGGTGCCCCAAACATTTGGAAGGAAAGTTCGGATTGGGATACAGACATATCCGAGGAACTTAGCGGACCAGGCAAATCAGAAGATAGAGTCTTCGGTATTCTGGGCTCTGCTGGGAAGCCTCCGATTTTTGGAAACCTTGGAAATAATTGGGTCCAGTTTTTCCTCTGCCATGCCCCGCAACGAGCCAGCAATTCGGAACTCATTGCCTCCTTGTGTCCGGGCACAAAGCGTGGGGGATTCAGAGGTGGCTGCCATTAGCCAATTGACTTACTTGCAGAGCCTCACCTTAGCACAACTGCCAAATATTCTTACTGGCTCTGGGCTTATTAACATTGGATTGCAGTGCCAGCATTTGCGGACTCTTTCGTTGGCCAACCTGGGCATGATGGGGAAAGTGGTCTATATGTCTGCTCTCATGGACATGCTGAAACACTGCAAGTGTTTGAGAGATCTCAGGTGAGGGGCTGCTGTTGAACATCTCCGTTTTGTTTGTGGCTCTCCAGAAATGTAGTGCATGGTTGGTTGTGGCTAGTGTCAAAACTGTTTTCAAAACTGCGAGTGTTCCTGTTCTGGTCAAAAGTAAGCTGCAATGGCTTGAAAACTGGGTATTTTCCTTCCTGACTTGTGGAGAATGGGAAAGCATCGCACACTGTCCTTGAGGGCTCAGGATATGCTCTTTAACCACTGTTTTAAGAGCAAAAAGTCTCTATGCTGCGACGCCTTCCTTTTAGATAAGGAAGAGTGGATGCTGCATATTTGGGAGCTAGCAGCCTGTCAGGGCTAGGTTAAATACTACATGCCTTTGCTGACTTTTTGGCTTTGTGTACACGTAAATCTCTTACATTTCCAGGAAGGAGGAGACTCCTACAGTGTCTAAATAATGTAGAGTTCTCCTTAGGTTTCCCAATGAGATATTTTTCTGCCTTTGGTTTGTATTAAAATCTTGCCTCTTTATTTTTTTCTTTCTTTTTCTTTTCTTGATAATATATTGAAAACATTCCAAATTTAGAGTTTGTCCTGTTGGTGTTCCTCTCCTGGTAGGATTTAAAGGATCCTACCAAGGATCTGATCCTAAAGGGTGCATAAAGGAGCTTCACAGTAGCCAAAATGTGCTTGTGAAAACAAAGGGCACGAACCATGATAGTTTCCTTGTGCCAGTCCATATGAACACAAATGTTATTGCTTTAGAAAGATGCTTTTTTTCTTCTTTTTTGCCGAAATCAGCTTCTTTGGTGAAACTGCTAGACCTGTCAGTCCTGTTGTCATCCTCTGTTCACAAAATGGGTCTAAAATGCCTAACAGTAGTAACAGCAAGGTCACTCCTGTCATCACAAAAACAGTTAGTGTGACTGAAATTATTGCTCATCAGCTGATACTGGTGTTTGTGTGGATGTTCCTGATCCATTGCAACAGTGAATGGAGCCAAGGTGGCTAAAACACCTCAGGAGGGTTTTAATTTTCCGCCAGTTTCCATTTATAACAGGCAAGGAGCGTGTTGGTGTCTCATCCAAGGGATGGCAGCTGTTGGAAATTCAGTTGCTGAATGGTTTGGGTCATGTGAATGTATCTTTAACCTTCAGGAGACTAAATAGCCATGGAAGAACTAAGACCTGGGGAAGGAGGTTTGAGTGTGCAGTGTTGCTTCACTCAGTCTAGGCCCTGTAGTTTCCGGAGACTTTGAAATGGAGGCCAAGAGCGATAAAGATGAGAGGCAGCGTAGAGCCTTGAATAAAGGATGAACGACAGTGTCTCCTTGTAACAGCCAGGCATTTTCATGTAAGCTGTCATTGTTCTTTCTTGAGTAAAGTCTAAGTTTTTATATAGGTTTAAGAGGATTTTAATGTTTAGCACTTCCTCCTGATAATGTAGTTTCCTTTTCATTTGACTAATTCTCTGCTGCTTCTACCCTTTTTTCCCCTCCCCATTTTCCAGGCTGAGATGCTACTTTAAGGGGATATTCCAAAGCAATATTGTCATCTAGCGAGTGAAAGGCAGTATTGCAAGTATGGCTGTCGTGTCACGGAGATTAACCTAGAAACCTGCTGTGAGGTTGCAGGGGCTTCTGTGCTTTTTGTCCTAAACTTATAATGGACCAATAATGCTGTTGAAAAATTGGAGAAGCTTCCCATTTCCTTAGTATTAATTTTAAGCTATTACCCAAAGCGCTCGTGGGCTGTTAGGATCTCTTCAGGCAATGCTACCTGACCAGCAGTCGCAGGCTGAGACTCTAAAACAGAATTTATCAATTAACAGGATTAAGTGGCTGAGATACCCCCACGTACTACAAAAGCCTACACGGAGATTATCCAGATCAGGTTGGCACCGACAGCTTGTTATCACCTAGTGGATTAACCTTCTTGGAGCTCTTGGCCTTGCTGACCCAATGACTGGGATTCCCAAATGTTCTGAGGCCCAGTAGTAAATCTGCACTAAGCAGATGTACTCCCCTGGTGACACCGGCCCCGAGCAGGTTCTGCTTGCTGCAGACTGGTTTCTGTGAAGGAGTCATCCAGTTACGCTGCTAGTTAAAACATGGACCCCTTGTTGGTTGGGTATGGCTTCACCATGTCATTTTGTTGTCCTGCTCTGGGCTGTGACGTAAGATTGTGGATAGCCACGATAGAGGATCCTGTCTCTCTTCTCTGGGCCAAGTGTTTAAGATACGGGTTGAATTGATGATGGTTCTTCTTCCTGTGGGAGAGCAGTAGCTTTGATCCCTTGCCATCCTCTGACCGGGGAGGGCTGGCTGTGGTCACTCTGTTGGCTCAGAGACCCAAGTTCTGCGTCACCAGTGTGTGCATTGTGAATTTTTCATGCCTGCTTCTCTCTAGGCAGTAAACTGAAGATGACCAGTTTGATCAGTGTTTGGTGCACTGGACCAGTAAGTCTCTAAATCCACATCAACTGCTCGGTGGATGTCGGGTAGCAAAAACCAGGCTGTGCTTGTCATAAGACCAGAATGGATCTGCTGGCCAGATCTAAGGCCCATCTTACCCAACATGCTTTGTGGAAAACTTGCAAAACCAGGGTTACTCTCTGTGGGTGCTGGAATTCTGCAGTTTAGGGCCTTTCTACCTATTTGTGTCCTTGTCCTTTAGCACACGCTGTTCAAGAGATCTGAGCTTGCAGCGTTGGGTTTGTTATGCCGTACTGCTGGCACAAGCAGGTAGAAGGTTATCACATGTGTAAGTGAAACAGGCGGTGGGGGACACTAGTTGCTCCGTTTGCCAGCCCCCCATGAATGTGCTGTCTTCCCTCTTGTCTGAAAGCGGCCCAATGAATTGCCCATTGACTTGTTTTTGTTTATTCTTGCAGGCTGGAACAGCCGTACTTCTGTGCGGGCGCCCAGTTCTTCCAGGCACTGAGTCATTGCTCCTCTCTCCAGCGGCTTTGCATCGTCTCCCGGAGTGGGACTCTGCAGTCTGACGCAGTGATGTCATTTATGGCCAACTGCCTTGAGGTCATCATGTGCCACATGTTTATGGGAGAATCTCTTACCGTTTGCAAAAATCTCCAGCAATCTATTGTCCGGAGGTGAGTGCGGAAAGGGGTTGATGTGGGATTTCTGGAGCTGTTGAAGATTTATCTCCATTTCCTTGCTTGCCAAGGTTTATATGCCTTGGAGCACTTGTTCCAAGAAGCTAATAGGTAGTGTGTAACCGCTTGGCACACGAACTAGCCTCTTATTAAAATAAGAGTGAATCAGTGAAATATTTGAAGGTATTATCTGAATTTTTGATTCCATTCCCACCCATGTTCTCTGCAGTTCCGTTGGCTGAGTTGAAGTTCTGGATGTAAAGCTCCATCATAAATCAAATGACACTTTTTGTGTAAACAAAACATCTGCCGACATTTTAAGTACTGAGAGATTTGACCTTGAAGCTTTCCTCCTTTCCCACAAGTGACTAAGATAATTCTCCGTCCTCTAATCACTTGTAAATGTCACTTACTGATAATCCCCTGGCAGCGCAATTCAAAGCCTTTAAAGGGTTGTTGTGAAGGGTTTTTCTTCGGGGGGTGTGTGTGGGGGGAGAATTGGTACAAACTGCCTTTGCACGTTTGGCAGTTCTTAAATGCATTTTGCTTGGCCCCTTGCAGTGTTCTGAGGCTCACGTGGTGGGAAACGTTTGTGTGTGAGCCGTGAACTGCATTTGAAAAGAGAGCTTTTAATTACGCTTGGCATTTTGAAATCTTCTAATAGTGGCAGTCATCTTACAAAATATTTCCCATGCAACAGACTTTCCATTATTATTTTTTTTTCTATAAGGCTTTTTCTCCGCCTTTAGTCTGTTTTCTTTGTCACCTACTGTTGCTTTGCCGTGTTAAGCTCTAATAAAAATTTCAAATCACACGGCATTATTACTGCATCCTAAAGAGTGCTCCTCCCCCCCAGCCTTTCTCCAGCTTCAAGCTGACTTATTACACTTGGCTTGTTTCCACGGATCAAATCCAGAAGAGCCTATGACTATATTAGCTACCTACCAAACTGCACACGAGATTGTTTGTTACTGCCTCTAAAAGGCTCTGTGTCCTTCTGGGATAGTGATTGTTGGAAACATCTAAGTAAATTCCTTGTGATGTGACAAGGATTCTTTGAGTTTGTTTTTCACAGGGCTTCCTATCTGTAAAAACATTTTCTTGGTTCATTTCAGTTGTGCTTGGGGTATCCTTGGAAAGAACCAAAAATCCACAGTTCCCATTTTTTATTTTGCCCTCCCCTCTGAGATGCCATTGCAGCACTGGCGAAAATTTTAATGTCCGCTTACTGAGCAGAAATATGCTGTTCTGCAGTCCTTTCTCCCTCTTTTTGTCTGTCGTGGACAGATTCTCACTACGTTCTGTATCTCTTAATAATTTAAACCCTGGGAACTTTCAAAGAGCAATTGATGCCTCGTGGAAATGTTAAAAACTATTTTTATATTTAGCAATGGTTCTGGCTGTCATACTATTTTTCTTCTTTTGTATTTTATTAATAGAGACGTTTGTATGAAAACAGGATTTTTGAAGTTGGTTTTTTTTTTTTTTTCCCCCTGAAGAGAGCATCTGCTCCCACTGCAAATTCTACACCTGAAGTCATAATCCTCTATGACATTGTAATTGGTGGCTCTGGAAACGATTTTGATGTCACATAAGATTATGACTTCAGGAGGAGGATAAGCAGTGGGAGCAGATGCTCTCCTAAGCAACAAAGATCCCGTTCTCATGCAACTGTCTCTAGTAATAAAATGAAAGGAACAAAATACAGAAAATGATGTGTAAGCAAAGCCTGGAGTCTTCCACGAGCCATCAGCGAGTCTTTAACCACGTGACTTTTCCAGTGATCCCATTCTCATCCTTGCACAAATGTGCCTTCAGATGGAGTCAGGAATTGGCTTTCTCTTAACTGCATTTTGTCTACTACTCCAAGGGCAAAGAGACGTGCAGTAAAATCCATGTGTGAGCTAGTTCATTGCTTAAACCTGTGGATAAGGCCCTAATTCACACAGCATGGCTTCCTCTAAAAATGTACTGCTAGTGTATCTTTAATCCAAGTTTTAAATTGGAAGAGCCCATTGGGCAGCAAGCTTGAAGTTATATATCCTTGTGCCAGAATGAAATAAGGTGATTGATCCTTTTTTTTTTTTTTTCTTTTTTTTTGATTTGGAACGTGTGCAGATGCTGCGTGTGCGGGGAAAACATGGAGAATGTGTGGGAAGGAGGAGGCGAGAGCAGGGAAGGCAGGGCTGAGAGCCTTTCTTTGCTCCCTTTCTTGAGCTGGGGGAATTGATCCATATTGCTCGGTTCCCATTAAGGGTTAGAGTTCCTGTTTTAGGGCTATGGGGATGGTTTTGTTTAGACTGAAAGCAGCCAAGTGATTGCTGTTTTTGAACAGGGAGATGGAGCCAAAGTGACTCCCATTCTCCCAATGCCTCTAAAAAGAGGAGAAATGCTGATGGGAACTGGGAAGGCCTAGGGCTGGGCATGCACCAGTAGTTTGCTGCAGGTAGTAGAGCTGGGAGGGCTTGAAAATGCAATCTAGTGCAGTGCAATCCTTTTTCAGACGTGGGTGCACAGGAGGGTTTGGATCACAGACGAGGCTGGGACCGATTTGGGGAAAACAGACTGGTTTCAACTGCTGAGTTGTACTGGAAGATGGTGGATATACAGGGTGTGGTGATGGGAGCTTGGGTGTTAAATCTCCTGCATCACACCGATGGCTTAAAGCCTGAACTGATTCTCAAACTCTACCCCTCCACTGTAAAATAAGGATAGTATTATGTATTTCTGTTCTACTGGCCCGAAAAGAGAGTTGTTCTCATGTTTGTTAGTCTTGTGACAGCTCTAAACCAGGCTCTGTGGTGTTCAGTTTTCTTGTGGGCAGTTTTCTGGTTGAAGTTTGCTGCTATTTGGGACAGATTAGTTTACGTATTTAAGTCATTAAAAGCCTCTGATTCAGTTCTGCCTCTTTTGCAATGAAACACAGTAAGCAGAACAGCACTCATCTGGAGCCCTCATCAGCAAACAAGAGGCTTGCAAGGGCAAGGTCTCCTCTGAGCTTTAGAGAAGACGACTGTTTCCCTCTGGGCAGATAAATCATTGCAGTGTTTTTCTTTATTCTTTTTTCTTCTGTGTGAATGGGAGGGGTAATCTCCTTTATGGTTCAGGGAGATACTCTGTGCACATAAGAAGGGCCTGGTGGTTAGAGTGGGAGATGTGGCTTGAATGATCCATATCCACTTCCCTGATCTTCCTCATATTTCACATGTGACAGTGGTCTAGTCTCAGTTTCTCTGTAAAATGACATTTTTTTTTTCCTATCACATGGTGCTCAGCTGCTGCCACACTTCAGATAGTGGCAGACCTAACAAACACAATGTTTTCTCTTTTATGCTTGGACCCTAACTTTGCCAAAGTGCTTAGCTTCAAGCGCACGTTGTCTTTGTTTAAATAACTCTTCTGTTAAAACCACTGCAGTGGTAATTCCAGAAACACTAAGATACCGCAATTCAAGGACCCACAGTTGTAGGTTCAAGCGTGACCCCAGACCTGTTGCTGTGCAAACAGGCTTCTTTGCAGAAAAGGGAGATTTGCTTCTGTCTTCTAATCTGAGTTGCTGTGCTGTGATTCTTTCTAAATGTTTGCAAAAAGCTGTGTGTCCAAAGCCCGGTCCGGTCCGAGGGGACAGGGCTTGCTTCGAATAGCTTTCCCCGAGGGTTTCCACACTGTTATTTTGTGAAATAGTCAGTAGATGGAGCTGTGACCTATGGAAGGTGTCCCCCTGCTTACTGATGTGTTGCATGCTAAATAATCGTATTTATACGCCTGTATTTCTCTGCCCCAGAAATCTTGCGGGCAAGGAATTTGGATGACTTCAGGGTTGCACAGCTACATGGCGTGGTTAGTGGGCACTTCACAGATGTGCAGGAGAAGTTGCTTTCCTGGTGAAGCTTACCAGCAGAAAACAGGCTGGAAGAGGGGATGGGAAATGCTTTGGCAAATATCCCCTTGGCCTCAAGGACGGATTTTATTTTCCAGTGTGTTCCTTTAGAATTTCGTCGGTTTTAGCTTAAGTGTTTAGATAGCTCCTATCATTGTAATGATTTCAAGGACTCTACAACACCAGACAATACAAGCCTGTGAAAAGTCCTTGAAAAAACACCTTGGAAAAGATCAAGAAAGCATCAGTAAAAAAAAAAACAAACCCAAAGCAAAACAAAAAAATCTCTGAAAGCGCAATGTCATTAGGGATTCTTCGTACATAGGGGGAAAGTGTCAAGGCATGGAGGTGAGTTGTGATTTATAGAAATGCAATCCAAGTTAAGCCATGGTAGAGAGCGTGGTCAGGAAGCAAAAGATTGTGGTGAAGCTGAAGTGTGTTTTGGGGAGGTGGGTGGGTAGCTGGGCTCAGCTGCTCACGTCTCCCAAAAGCGCTGTTGTCATCTCCTGGGGTCTGATAGCTGTTGGGAGAAGGTGCAGAAGGCTGGGGCTGGCTGGGGTCCTGGTGCAGCATCCCCCAAGAGCTGCAGGGTGGGGAGTGGGGGGCTGGCAGTCCTAGCTCAAGCTCTCTGCCCCTGTTCCCCTAGCCACATTGGCTACCTGTCTCCAGCTTTGCAAAGTGAGTGTGCGACTCAGGTGATTCTGAGGGTTAACCAGTGCTGGCAAGTGCAGAGAATTTTACTGTTTTAGGCCAATCTGCCTGTTCTGGGAATCCAAGACCCAGAGAAAGAGGCACACTAACTTAACCTTCCTTCTTCTGCTTGTGTCAGGTATGAGCACCACTTAGTTTGAAGTGACTTTCACAGTAGGACTCCTGCCACTTTCCAGGAATAGCTATTTCAGTCTGAATTAGATCTTACTATTCAAGCTTCTGTAGCATCACCTAAATTTTCCCCTGCTTGTTATTGTCCTTTTTTAACATGAAAATCTTGACTGAATCTTACCTTTTCTTAAACTGCTGATTCCAGTGGCCCTGTGTGGCCATGAGAGCCGTGATGCTCACTGAAGGGATGAAGCACCCTCCTGGGATTCAGTTGCAGAAATAGGGCTTCCAGGTGGGAGCATGGGGATGAAGCTGAGTATTTGGAAAGTGCTGAGTGAGCCAGTCCCTCTCCTGGCATTTGGCACAGGACTGAACTATCACAAATGAATTTTTGCTCACCTCAGAGCTAAGTGTTCCCCCCTCCTTTGTTGCTATTGCCCTGGATATCCCTGCAATATTCCTCTTGCCTGGATTCTCATTGTGGGCTCAGCCTGAGAAAAGCCCTTTTGGGTAATCCTTTTTACTGTTAGATTGGGTAGGAAGGGGCTGTTAGGGCAGTAAGCGAGTGCAAGATCATCTTTGAATTCAGCAAGATCATCTTTGAATTCCAGCGTCCCTCCTGCACTGCCCACCTGACTGGTGCAATTGTATTGACACTGCAAAAAGCTGGTATTACCACCCAGGGCTTATTTGAGATTTTCAAGCTGTTTTTGCATCCCTTCACCACCTTATCTTCCTTCTGACCTTGAAAAAGTCCCTCTCAGTACACTGCTGGCTTTCCTGGATCCCAGAGCCAGCACGGTAGCTGCCAATCCCATTCCGCGAGCCTAAGCATGTTGTGGGCTTAGGCCCTGCGTCTGATTGCAGAAGACTTAATGTATCGCTAGGCTGGTGTAGTGAATCATTAGCATCCTGTTCTAGCTTTCATTGTCTGTTTCATTTCCTGCTCTTAGAAACCCCTGAATCATTCTGTCACAGACTGAATAACAAACTGCATCCTTGTCAGCTTGCGTTAGCCAAGAATTCGTTGGCGGGCTTGGCGAAGGCTGACTCCGCTTGAGGTGTGGCCCAGACACCTTTGCTTCTACCAGGGATGTTGTTTATGGGTGGGTTCAAATACTTTACAAGCCAGCACGGCTTGTGGGACCATCCCCAATTTGGCATATTAATGTATCTTCTTTTGGGGGTACTAACATACTCTTTTCTTAAATGCATTCCTGTGGTTGACCCAAATGGCTTGTTCTAACTGCTAGCTCATGTGTTTTGAAGGGAATTCAGTCCTGAAACCTTCCTTAGAGGGTGGATTGGTTTGTGCATGAAATAGGTTTCAAGGAGCGTCCTCCTCTTTCTCTTGGCTGAGAAATAATATTGGAATAGTACTGTCGTGCTTTCTCTTCATGAGGGTGTAAAAGGCTGAACGGAAGCATTAACTGCAGCTTTAAAGCACTTCCATAGTAAAATAAATCTAATTGAGCAGTTATTGCAGTAGCTTTTTAATTTGTGGAAGAGATTAGGAAATAACTTTCAGCTTGCTCTGGCAGAGCACTCCCCTAGGACGTGTCCTGGGCGCTCTGGCATCGGTCTTTGGGTTCTTATTCCCTCCCTCTCTAGTTGTTCAGTCACATTTGACTGATGCAGAGTTCAGCTGGCAAAATAATATAAGAACCTCAATCTGCGAGCATTTTTGATATAAATCTCGGTTCACAGGAGAAGTAGCGGAGTGTCACTTATGCCTTACAGAGAGAAACCACAGTAGAGAGATGTAATTTTCCTCTACTTGGGATGAGTCTGACATGTATTGCTCCTTCCCCATGACACGATGCAGTGGCAGAGGATGCTGCATTGAAGATAATGGGAGGGTTGGCAGTGTTGTGTGCAAATGACTTCCAGTGTCCCATCTACGCCCCTTGGTCTCACGTTGGAGGCTGTAGGGATGGGACTTAAGGTGAGGGGAGATGGCAGGCCTTGGGAGAATGCCGGTTTGTCCGTGTGGACATGAGGGGATGGAAGACACCCATAAAGGAAAACACTTTATGGAGGAAATATCTCATTGTCTGAAGTTAAGAGCAACCTGTGGAATCACAACAGCTTTCCTTGGGAACTTTTGAAGTCCATTTCTGATGTTAGAAAGAGAAGTCTGCTCACTGCTGGTACTCTGGTAGGGTTGGAAGTGAGAATGGCACTAAGGAATGGGTCTGCTTTAGGGTCAGTGTGTAGAGGCTTTGGACCCCTCTTGAGAGGCTTCGGACCCCTCTTGAGAGGCTTCTGGGCAATGAGAGGGGGGCAGGGGTCCTCCCTGCTCACAGAGGAAGGGGCCTGGGGGAATCTCACCCTCAGTTTCTTTGGCGTGGCTGGAAGATGCTCTGGAGAAGCTTCATTTTATGCTATTGGCAGTCACTGTAAGCAAGGAGAGCTTTTGCAGTTCCCTGGTACTGAGTTCAGGGCACGGCCAGTGGAACAAATTTTAAGTGTATGTCTGGCCTTCCCCGAAAAGATGAGAAAAGTGTGTGTGTGTATGTTGGGTCATGCCACTTGTCAGCTGCTGCAGCTTGTCCTGGCACTTCCTCTGTTCCACCATGCCATGCTTCAGGGATGGGAGTTTCCAGCCTGGCTCAGGTATGCTGGCTGAAGCTTTCAAGATAGATGCCACATTTGAACTTTCAGATATGAGCAAGTCTTCCAGTAAAAACAGACTTACGCTGTGCCTGGCGGAGGATTAACAGGGTTTTTGTGCATGTAGGTGAAAGAGCTGTGTACAGGGCAAAAAGTGAGTTGGTCTGAATTCTCCTTTCTTGGGAAACTTGTACCTCTCCAGAAGCAGCTCACCAGCATGTGGGGGAAGTCTAAATGGAGGGGGGAGAAGGTGTGCGACTGGAGCAGAGGTTGCTTTGCATTTGTCATGCATTTTTGTCGTGCAAACCAGAGTCCACATCTGCTCTGTTCCCCCAAATCAAGCTTCTCCTGGTTTCCTTTCTTAATTTCCTTCTCTAGAGCCTCTTTTCCCATACACTCATCTCAGTTTGTGGAGTTCAGAAATTTGGCCTTGATCCACTCCTGATACACTGTATTTTCTCGTTTTATCTGGTGTGTGCTGCTTTTGTTTCCAGTGCTTAATTATACCACCTTGTGTACCCTTATTCCTGCTTGCCAGCTTTTGTGAAGTGGGATGTGCTTAATCGTCTGAATTTGGCGTAGGGCTTTTCTTAGGTTTCTCTGGAAATCTCAAGGGGAAATACATTCTTCAGTCCCAAATACTGCCTTATCCTTCCCTTACAAGTAAGAGGCGGTAAGTTTGAGCAGCACCTAACGCAGTGGAGCTGTCGTCTTCTGGGGTCTGTGGTGCAGAGAGTTGCAGGGGGGCATAATCCATCGCTATGGGATGGCTGGTGAGGTTCTGCTATGGCTTTGGGCTGCCCTTTAGCTCTATCGGCAGGTGGACTCACTGGCCTCTCTAGAGAGGTATGTCTGAAAACACACACTGAGGGTGTTTGCCAGGAGATAACTGCATTCCAGGGAGCGACTCTTTTGTCTTGCTAAAATTGAGGAAATCTGATCAAAGTGCAGCCTTGCTTTAGACTTTTTCTCTTTCTTTTTGACTTTGTCCCTGACCTACATATTGGATCCTGCCACGCTGGTTGGAAGTAATTGAGATTGTAGTGTTAGGCTATTTACCAAGCTGTTCACTTGAAAATAACCTTACTATGTCCAGTCCACACCTGTTCTGGGATAATTTTGGAGGCAAATAACAAAGCGCCATTAACCCTTTCAGCCACATGCAACCTGTTCAAGATCTAACTGTAGAGTGAGGTTATACCTCTGCTGATGTCAGGAGGAATTTGTGGCACAGGGTGCGCTTTGCTGTTTGTTTCACAGCTCCATGGATGATTCCAGCCAGCTGCTGAAGCCAGGCCCACTGTGTGTTCGCATCCAAATGAGGACACTCCTTATAAAAGTTCCTGCTGGGTGGTTGTTGGTTTAGTGTTGAGTCTGCTGGACCAGAGGATATGCTGGAAAATATCTGTATGGGGGGGTATTTTCTTTGTTATCCCAGTGGTTGTTTCTGATTAAAGGATCTGTTTTGAAGGGGCTGCTAGTCAGTTGCCTAGAAAACTTGCTTTCATTTAATTAATCATGATGAGTTTAGTCTGGAGGTTTTGTAGAAGAGAGCAAGCAAGCATATCCTTGGCTTCTTTCCCTTGGAAAAAAAGCAGGGTTTCATGTCTGAAACTGCAGCTCTTTTGTCTCCCCAGGTCGACATCCTTCTCTGTCCTTCGGGTTTAAATTTTACAAGCCATGCGCTTGCAGAGGTAGATCCAGTTTGAAGTCCATCCAGGTGTGGAATGAGGAAAGAACCGTCAAGAAGATTACAGGAGCTATTCTGCAACTCATTAACTCAATCTCTTCCCCTTCTTGTTATCTCCTCCCCATGCCTGAGGCCTTCAAACTAGTGCTCTAAGTGCTTCTCACTTAATCTAGCCCACCTGGACAGGTGTATGAAGAAAGGAATTGCCTTCCGGGGAAGGACTAAAGGAGCATAGATTGCAGAGGGAGTCTGCTTTTGGGAACTGCTAATCCCAGTTTAACATTATGACAGCTGCTCGTTAAAATCAGGGTGTTTTTTAACAGGCAGTTAAAGGAGAGGCTTTGCACGCACATTTAGCTGAGAATAATAGTGAACCATGTGTATTTGATTTTTTTTTTCTTAAATCACGCAAATTGTACATGGAAAGAATTCTCCGGCGTCAACTTGCTGGGGTATGGAATTTACAAGGTTTGCAGTAACATACAGTTTCCTGTTGAGGGGGGGAGAAAATTACAAAGCTTTCTTTTTCTTTTTTTCTTTTTCTTTTTTTTTTTTTTCTAAGATCAAGTTCAAACCTCTAATATGAATCTGGCCTCTTTGGATGGTATACTTACTGTGTTGGGGTTTTTCAGTTGTTGTGGTGGCAGATTGTCATGTAAACTTGTCTATGTTCTCATTTTTATAGCTACATGTAAAGGATGCTTATAAACTACAATTTTGTATATGGTGAGAAGGCAGCATGCAGATCTAATTTGGGAGAGTCTATATACAAAGAAAGAAGCAGAGGTTTCTTTGCCTTGGGGAGACGGCTGTTTCTTCCTAGCTGAACTTCAGTAAACTTGGTCTATTAACATGATTTTCTCTGCAGGACTGTGGTGTTGGATAAGAAACATGAAGAGCTGAGGCAGAGGAGGGACTATCAAAGAGACATTTGCTGTATTTTATGTAATTTCACTGCAGACTTTACCAACTGCCTCCCCGATCAGCGGTTATTTGCTGGTTGATTTCTTGTAGGCAGTGCTGTGGAAGTAAGACACTGTGCAGCTCCTACACAAGCCCCCAGATCCACTCAAGGAGCTGTGTCCTTTTCTGCCAGCCCTTAGGCAAGAGGCATGAAGGGCAGGTCTGTGATGCAGAAAGATATAAAATTGCCCCAGGTAGTTTTGTTGCTGGAAATCCTTACTCCTGCAGCTACTTAGGTTCAGGCAAATTAATTTAACCGACCAGGACTGAGCAACTAGCCTTGGAATGGGAGTTTCTCTGCTACATTATTGGCAGCTCTACTCCAAATCATTTGTGGATGGGAATATCCTTTCTGTCTCCCTGGGAAATGCCAGTCTCTTGTGGCCTTTTCTTCAGCTGGCTGTCTTGCTACCTGGGATTTTCACATGTGTTTCCAGCAGCCGAATCTCCAGCCATTCCCTCTCTGTTTGACAGAAATCTGGCTGTTTCAGAGCTGGAGATGAGCTGGGAATTTTCCAGACACACATCTGTATAAGAGAAGTTTGTTGAGCAGTGAACTCCTCTTTCGACCCAACACAACTTGGTTCAGTCTCAAGGGACTGATGCTGCCAGTTTGACTCTGCCTCCTTTAGAGTGATAATGAACTGGCTCTTGTCACACGGTTCGGAGGAGGCATCTTGGTGGCATGGGGCTAATAGTCACGAGTCTTTTAATCTTAAGGGTGTAACTCTTAAGCCATAGCATAACTTCCCTTTACCTCCCAGCTTTAAAAGCCTGAACTCTTGTTATGCTACACTGAGTAATACTATTTCTCTTCCCCCATGTTCTCTTACTCACCAGGTTGCTATCATGTAGAGTACTTGCTGATGGGGACTTGGACTCTTTTTGTATGGCTCTTTTTACATTATATAAATGGCTTTAACTTTTGCTGTTCTCTTCCTCTGCTGTGTAGTTATAACCCTGCTGCTCCTCTCTCATGTTGTCATGTCAGGCCTCTCGCTTGCAAGGTCTGGGATGTGTGCTGGAAGGCAGACCCAGTGGTGTGATGTTGGCAAGAAGAGCTGGAAGGGCAGGAGGAGAATGTAGATTTCTCTAAGAGGGGACCAAAAGGCTAAGGCTGTAGATTCAGAAGCTGGAACCCAAAATTCAAGTGGCAAACAGGGATACTTGTGTGCGTTTCTGTTAGGGTAAATTCCTGTGGTGCCAAGACAGGTTTTCTGCAACTTGGATTAAAAAGGAGGCTGCGGTGCGTGCGTGTGTGTGTGCACGCACACTTAAATGCTTATCTGCACATCTGAGCTTTCTAAACTTGCTTGTGCTCTAATTGCAGCGCGTAGACTCTGCATGCAGAACAACCCAGCCTGAAGGGATAATCCCAGGCTCAGCCCCGAGGGAATGCCTTGGCCCTGCTCTGGCCTGATTTTCTTAATGGCTCTGCAGCTTGCCGCTGGTTTGTAGGTTGTTTAAATTGTTATCTCTGAGCACCTTGCCCAGCTTGGGCAGAGCTCTTAGGATCTCCGGTCCTCTAAGAATACCTGTATGTTGTGATTTATTTATTTATTTATTAAAACTTCTTCTTCCCTCCCCATGTTAGGCCCAATTTGGGCTTGTTTTAGCTCAACAGACTCACTGAAAAGGGGTGCGAGCTTAGCCTGTGCTCCCCGCTGACACACAGGAGAGTGGGAGACCTTGACTTCCAGCTGCCCCTCCTGCCTCCTCTGAACAACCTTTCCTTGCCCCCACCGCTGCATGATCTATATCCGTGCAATCCCCTTCTCTTGCACTGGAGAATTCGTGTTTCTCCTCAGCTAATAACCTGTGTCTGATTTAGTTTCCAGGCGGACCGCCCTGCATTAAATGTCGTCATTTTCCCTCTGCTTCATGAGGACTTGACAGAGGTCATCAGAGATGTCCCCATGCGGCACTTGGATGAAATTACCTTGTTTAAAAGCAGAGTGGCCGAGGAACCTCCCAACTTGTGGTGGTGACTGTCAGAGCATGGAAAGGACAGTCAGCATGAACGCGTGAAATAGCTTCTTGTTGGCCTGGATTCCCCATCATCAGCTCCTGGCCACCTCACTGGATGCTGTACAATCACTTTAAATAGGTGCAATTGCAAAATAAAAAAAGCTGGTCCTTTACAGTGGGGAAACGTCTACTGGATATTGCTTGCATCTGAAAATCCTGTCTCAAAGGTTTCTGGAATCTGATGAGTATTTCCTTGTGGTTAATATGAATTGCTTTGTTATTTTACTGAAGTTAAAGGTAAGAGAAACTGACTTAACAATGCTCTTTCCCCTGTGTTGCCTATATGTCCTAACGGCCCCTGTGTGCTTTGGCAGTGTGCTTTGTGATATTGGTGGAAATCATTCTTTGCTTCGGTCGATTTTTGGCAAAGTAGAAAGCCTAAGCCAGCTAAGAGGCACAAAAATGTGTTGCTCAATCGAAGTGCATCACGTCTTTTCTATGTTACAAATACACGTTTGTAGTCACACACATACAATCACAGATATTTAAAGTTTTTTTTTTGATTGAGAAGTACCACAAGGACTCTTTTTTTATTTTTGGATAAGGTCATTAGCGCCTTGACCGTGGTATGTTCTTGCTGATGCTGTTTCCATCAGTTGGTCTGGTGGAAGAAGTTCTCAGCTCTTTTGGAAATCCTTGTCCTAGCGTAGATGGTGCCTACAGTGAATAAGTGGAGGCTCAGATCTGATTTAAGTGCAGTCTGTCTTGCAGTGTAGATGGGAATGTAGTGTTCTGGTTCTGTCCTTAGATCCCATGCCTTGAGATCATGCTAATTTTAGAGATGTTATGAAGTATTGTCACAGTGTGATTTCAGTCAGCTTCTCTGCTCCACAGAACTTACTCAGGCATCAGTAGTGGTCTGGATCACTTTCATATTGCCTTATTTACTGAGCACTTTTGAAAGCATCAGACAGCTGTACCAAAAGCCGAGTTATGAATTCCTGGAGCGACGTTTCTGGGTGGCAGTTGGATTTCCCTTTTCTGGAGTATTTTGCGGTAGCACACTGGGTCTGTCTTCTGCAAAACAGGTATCTAACTTCTCCATCTGTAATCTCCTAAACACTCCCTAATGTGTTGAGCAGCGCTTTTCTGGGGAAACCCAGTGTCATCCAAAGATGATGTCCCCATCTCCTTGTCAGCATTTTCTACACAAGATGCCATCTCAAAAACGCTGTTCTGCGATCAGTGGTTCCTAGGAAGCCTGGTCTGATGCGATAGATTTTAGAGCAAAACGCACCTCACAGCTTTGGAGGACTTTCCCTCCTTGCTTTCCCATCAGTCAGGTGTGAACCTGCCTGGAAATCAGACTTGCTGGTGTAAATCTTGAGCCAGACTGCAGTAACCCTTGTGCTTAGACAGTTTAGGGTGTTAACGAGCAGGTTAATGTTAGTCTTTTACTAGCACAAGTCTGTGCATTGCTAAAACTAACCCCTGCTTTTGCTGTCTACCCTGAGTTTCTCTCCCTTCCCCACTCAGGACAGGGTGCCAGCAGTGGTCTCTGGTTTGCAGCCGGTAACAAGGTGGTGAGGCCAGCTCATGCTCCTCCGAGAACGGCTGCAGCTGAGCCACCAGCGCTCCTGAAGTATTTGAGACTCTGCATTGAGTTAGACACCGTGCGGGCGAGTGTGAGGAACTGGTGCCCTGTTCTTGGCATCCTGCCACTGTTTTCTCTTCCGCTCTCCCAGCGAGGTCATTCTTTCTACCTCTTGACATATTGCTCACCTGTTTGAATCCCTCTCTCCCTCTCCAACATCTTTCTTCTCTCATCCTCCCTCACTTCAGCAAATCAGATGTACTTTTCGGCAGAAACACGAGCCACTTCTCTGTCCAGTTCAAGCTACTTGAGCTCTGCCTAGTTTTTGTCCGTGTTTCTTTCCTAGAATAAATGACGAGGGCTAGGCAGGGAGCTGTTTGAAATGTTAGCAAAGCTGCTTTCTCCTTGTGCCTCTAGCCTCAGGGCAGGGTAGAGGGAAGGCTGAGGGTATGGAGCCAGCTCTCTAGTGCTTAATGTTGTGTCTTGTGGAGGGATCCCGATGCTTGGTACATGCTGTAGGAGCGAGGCCATTCCCACCCTCAGCAGGGATTTCCCCTTCACATACACGCTGTGGCACCGGCAAGAGGTTGGCATAACCGCCAGCTCGCCTGTTCCTGTCGTGCTGGAAAACCTGGCTTGGGGGACAGTGGTATGCAGAAAACACCTGTTGCTTAATGGTGATGTTAACCCTTTGGTCTTGGGGGTTAGAGTAACCTGATGAAACATGCTGTACCTTTTGCTTGGCAAAGCGATACCCATCTGCCTCGTGTCTTGCTGGATTGGGGCAGGCAATCAGGCATGTTTTATAACCCATTATTCTGTTGCCTGGAGTATGATGTTTAGATGTCTGTATTCACGCAAGCGGGTCAGCAGTCCTGATGCAAATACTACCAGTTATAATCGGGGCTAGGAAAGGTCACCCACAGGTAATAAAGATAGCACCACAAACAGCGATAAAGAGCTAAAAACTCCTTCCACCCCCGACTCCCCAACTCTGGGCCAATGCTCGATATCTCTACTACAAATCCTCTTATGGTGAGTGAGAATTTCCGCTGCTTCTGCACTCCAGGCAGGATTCACCAGATGTTAATAATGTGCTTATTTTCTCTAAGTGCTATTTTGGCATCGGTGTTAATTACAATTTATATTCTGCAACATTTACACTGGGAAAAGAACCCACCCTAATAGTCCCCAATTGGCAGAGCTGGGCTATTAAACATAGCACCATATGTTCTGAGCAGAGCAATATATGGGACTCGGAGCCCACTCAGCGCTGAGACTCCAGCGTGCAGTGTTAGAGGAGGAGAGGAGAACGGAGAGACAGGTGTTTTGTTCCTAGCTTTTATTTAATATGAAATACTTTTCTTTTCTCTGGTCTCTGTCCCCATCTCTCCAGAAATCTCTCTCCCGCTCTCTATGAGGAGAGCATCTAATGAGGTGATTTCTGAGCCTGCTGATGCCACTGTCCGTAGTCTAAAATAAATGAATTCAATTATAGAAGGTGCCCTTCTTGCAGGGGCTGCCTCTGCAGGATTCCCAGTCCCTTCTGGCGTGTTTCTTGCTGCCCTCCAAATCAGACCTCCGATCTTTCGGGACTGCAGAAGAAATCTTTGCTTTGACAACCAGCAAGGTGTCTGCGCTTCTTTGGGAGAAAGATATTCTGGGATAAGTGCCATTAGTGGGTAAAATCAGAAGTTTTTTGCTGCTCTGCTAATGTCCAAAGTCTTGTTTAGCAACACGGCATTTGGTTCCTGCAGGCTGGGAGGGTCTAGACCTCAAGAGTGACTGTGGTTTTGCTGTGGGGAATTTGGTGGGCCTAAGTCACCAGTGTTTCGGTAGGTTTCTTAGAAGGACTCTAGGTTAAAGGATTGCTTCCTCAGCTGTTTTGGAAAGCTGATTTCATGGTCTCTTTAGAAAATGGCAGCGTATCCACTGCTCAGTTTGCAAAGGGGGCTGTGTGGCAACGGCCTTTCCCTTCAGGAGAGCTTGGATTGTAGTTGCTCATCTGTCGGGGAGATGGTTCGGCAGGAGGAGAAGAGATGGGAGTGAAAGGAGGCTGGGCAGAAGTGTGATGTGGACCTCAGACTGGAAGTCAGACACGCACTGTACGACTTGCCTCAGTTTCCCCGCTTGTGAAAGGCGAGGCGGGCTCACCTGCCTCGCGCAAGGGAGCTTGCAGGAGTGCAAAACGCCATCCCCACCCCAGGCGAGGTGGTGCTCCCTTAGGAGGAGGGGACAGGGCTGGGGTTGCTAATGCAGGTAGCAGAACAGCGACCCTGCTCACTTTAATTCGCATGACTACCTCCTCCTCTGCCGAGGCATGTGAGACTCCCGGGGGCGCAGAGCAGGATCTGTCCCTTCGCCTTGCTGATCTTCAGAACCATGAAAGTCCTGGGGCGACATGCAGGAGCAGGACTGTGCATTGTGAGGTGCTGGGTGCCAGAAGCCCTTTTTTAGGATGGGGTATCCCCCCATGGCCGCAGAACCATGGGGCTTTTCCATTCGTAGAGTTAAAAGGTGCAGAAGGGTTGTTTCGTCTGCTTAAGGGAGATGCAATCCCCCCTTGGCCGATCCCAGCCAAGAGTGCCCAGCCAAAGCTCCTCGCCCCTGGCTGCCGGGAGACCTGTGCAGGGAGCCCCACAAGCCGTGCTGGGTAGTGCTGAGGCAAATCTCCTTCCATTGCGGCTCTCCTGCCTCTGATTAGATGCGCAGACAGCCGGGGTACTCTAGCAGGAGAATCATTTCCATAGAAACCAATTGGGATGTTGTACGGGGAATAATGATTAATAGTGAAGGGATGTTGCCTCAGGCCCTTTTCATTTTTTAGGGGGCAGCAAGGGACAAACCGGAGCACAGGTGGGGGGACAGGCAGGCTCGAAAACTAATGGAAACCATCCCTTCCATTAATTTCCAGGGCAGCTTCCCCTCTTCTCCTCCTGCCCTGCCCCCCATTGCTGTGTCCCAGCTTTCGTCAAATTTTCAAAATGGCTAACCTGGTTAGAAATAATCATAATAATAAAAAAGGATGGATGAGGTCTGACTACTAACATTGTTGCTGTTAGCAGCAGGATTTCAGCCATAAAACATGAAGCAAGGGAGGCATTGACCTTTCCACTGTTTGAAATGAATGGAGACATCAATATCTATTGTTTTGTGGCATTGACCTCTGACGCTCTCGTTTTGCCCTCCCCTTTCTTTTTTTTTTAATTTCCCCCTGACACTCGAGGAAAGGGGTCAGTTTGTACCATCTATTGATCCCGATCTTACTTGGTGATAGGGAAATAATTAGAATTTTAAAGATCTCTGCTGCACACTGGCGAAATACATACACAGACGTGCACGCTAAGCTCCTGCTTCCTGCGTTGCGTTCTCCCCCCTTCCTTGCGGAGATACAAAGCTCTGAGATCTGAAGGAAGACAGATCAATATAGGTTTAATCATGATGGGGGTTTTATTTCAGTTTTTTAAATGGTAAAGTGTAACGTTTTATGTTAATGTTGTCAGAGTCTGGCTGCCTGGTGCCTTGTTTTATTTATTGTTTTAAGTAGCCCCTTCTTTTGTGAACTTCATCTATGTACAGAGAATGTGAAATCAGGCATTGCTAATTAGCTGTATGACAATTAAGTAATGTAGCACAAAACCATTAGGACACTGGATTTGTTTTTGAAGTTTGTCCTTTGAAGTGGAAGCTGCAACTCCCTGCCCAAGGCTGCTGGGGAAAATGTTTTTCTATCAAAACTTTCTTTGAAAATAAAATGTCAGTGTAAGAGTCCCTATTTCTGTCGTGTCTCCCTATAAACAGCGGGTGGAAATTGTTTCTCATTGTAAAAACTGCTGGCATTGATAGAAAGAGGAATTCAGAAAAGCATTAAATGGGCAGTTGGTCTCCAAACACCCTCGGTTCTGGTAGAGATGTTACCAAAATGGCTCGTTTAGCCTGTTGAAAGAAAACGGTACTGCCTTGGGAGAGAAGACCCAGGTCACAACCGAAGCCCTGGAGATGGCAAAGGGAGGTGGCCCTCAAAACTGCAGGTTAGCCTCTGACGCCTGCAGTGCTGTCGGGATGTGGCACAGCCTGGTCACAAAGACCGACAAGCTCCTCGGTTTGGGCTCCTCCATCTGTGCGCTCGTTTGACACTTGTGTTTGCATCTGGCCCTTTGTTCTAGTAGTGAGTCGAATTCTGAATGTGCAACTTTCATGTACGCTGGTGGCATGTAAAACTTCAAATAAAGAGTGAAACTGATTTTGAACCAGGTCTCTCTCGCTGCCTTTAAAACCAAAGCCCAAAGCCATCCTCCTAGGAGGCATGCTTTGGTGTCGCATTTTAAGTTCAAGCGATGTGAGGCGAGTCGTTGCGGCGAGGTGTGTGTGTGGGCAGGGATGTGCCTGGATGTAGCCCCAGTCTGGACTGGGGATTGTGGAAGTGTCACCCGCTGGGAGCGCTGGGGTGAATGGTGCTAATGGGGTTTACAGCTCTGTTTCCCCACGTCTGAGGTTTGCAGATGCTGATGCTTTTGGCTGTGGGCTCAGCTGCACATTCAAGAAGGAGCTACTCTGTGTTCAGGAACTGCTCTGTGGACCTCCGAGCACTCCACTGCTGAGCTGTGTTGCTGTGGGACAAAACAACCGTTATCCCTGGGTAAGTGGACCAACGTGACTTGCAGAAGGTCCATCACTCTGAGAAGCCCCAGGCAACAACCCATGCCTTACTCTGACCACTCCAACCCTTGGGCAGCAATCTGGACCTGCACCACTTCTTTGCATGAAGCCAAGAGCTGAAATCAAGGGTTTGCTTAAATGTGAACTGCGGTGGCCAAAATCCTATTAATGCCACCATGGCTGCATGGATGTAGTTGAGTTGGGATGGCTGAGGCTGTGGGAAGGGGAAGCAGGCAGCGCAGGCTGCTCGTGATGAAGGAAACTCTGCAGGCATTAACCTGCCCTGACAGCAGCAGTTCTGCCCTTGCAGCCACGGCAGACGCGTGGTCCCTGGATCCTGGGGGCCTGCGGTGGCGGCTGAAAGCGTATTGCCACCAAATATTGAAGGGGTGGAGGGAAGTGGGATGGATGTGCTGGACCACGGCCCTGTGCACACTACAGCTGGAGCAGCGCCAGCCGCTGGGCTTGTCTGCGTGGAAAGGCTGGTCAATGCTAAAGAAAATACACATCCTATTGAGCTGTCTCTCGTGTTTCTGTTTCTAGGGTGCAGGATAGCGATACCGGGGGAAGCTGGGCTTCAAGAACAGCTTGGTGGAAAACAATGCAGCTCATGTACCCACGTGCTTAAATCAACTCACCCCAGGTAGGTGAAGCACTCAAAATTTATGTCTGATCAGTTTTTAAAAGGTCAGTGAGTCCATGTGTGACTTCTGGTGGGATTGCAGGAGAGCACATGTGCTGTGGTCTCTCCCTGCAGTGATCCAAGGTCCTGCACCAGGCTTTATTTCAGAGGGGATCATGGGCTCTCCTCTGTTGTTTTTCTGTTCTGGCAGCTCTGTTCACAAGGGCACGGAGCAGAGACCCTCCCTCCATCCCTCCTGCGCTCATGTTTAACTTATGGATTTTATTGTTCCAATAACTTTTATCTAAACGTGTTTTTGGGGGAGAGAGGAAAGAGATAAGGAGGGAGGAGGCTGAGGAAAGAATGTGCTTTTGGACTCTGCTAAGCCTCCAACTTATCGCCGGGGCTTGCCACGGGGTTTCAGCATTAACGATCCCAGAGGAGGACTTAAAGGGGAAACGGCTGAAAGGGCCGTGGTCGATATGATACGCTGGTGGGAGGAAACCCGGGGAAGGCCCCTGTGGAGCAGCCCAATTCCCATTCGGTACTGATCTTGTGCCCTCTGCCAGCTTATCTGTTGGCAAGGAGGGACGTGACTTGGTTTCCAGGAGGGGGAACTGGAATGGAGGTATGAAAGGGTTGAGTGGTGGAGAGCTCAGCTTGGCAGGAGGAGAGATCTCTTGGATGTCTCGGTGTGTTTCTGGTTTTGCCCTCACCTATACAGCCAGTATTTGGGCAAGTAGAGTATTGATCTCTACAAGGCGGAGTCAGGGAGATGGGGCAAGAAGCACTTCTGCTTGCTGTGGGGAAGGAGGAGGCTGGACCAGTGCCTCAAACCAGGTAATGGCAATCTGAGATGTGTTTAAAGAGAAGAAAAAATAAAATTGGGAAGGCTACTGGTTTGTGCTGTGGGTTTTCTCTCTCCTTTCTTGCCTGTCTCCCAGTGAGGGTGGGTGACCGCAGGCTGGAGCCCTGCACCTCCAGAGATGTTCAATAGTCCCCAGCCTGTCAGAGGGTTTTGGGCTAGCGGCAGCATGCGGATGTGCAGACCTCGGAGGACAGTTCCCAGATGCTCGTTGTCCTCCAGACCCAGCTGTGTGAAGAGGGTAGGGTGGGATCTGCTGGTGGAGAACAGGGCCGTGCCTGTCTTTGTTTGCTGTGTGAAGGGGAAAAGAGACCTTGTAAGCGCAGGTCTGGGTCGTTAATGATTTCCCCCACCTGCCGAAGTGCCGCGCAGGGGGGCAGCGGCTGTGCCCTGCTCCCTTCCCTACCTCTCTGCCTCCGTTTTCTGCCCAACTGGCTTTTTGCTGCCTGGTTTAACTGGGCTTGCTGGGCAGCAAGTAGCAGCCTGCTGGGAAAGCAGCAGGTTACGGCTCTAACACCGCAGCTCTGCAGCCTGCGCGTGTCGGGCAGAGGAAGGTCAGTAGTTAAGGGTTTGGGGAGTACGTTTAAGTGGACCAGATGATCCAGTTCTCTTCTGTCTGGAGATCTGGTCCTCTTCTCTCTTTGCAGAGCCTCTTGCTACTGGATACCTGAGCACTGCAGGTCAAAATGGGAAGCGCGAATGTGCACTAATGCTGCTCTCTGGGCTGGTCCACCTCATCTATTTTTCATAGCCCTTATCTCCCTCCAGCTGCTCTTCAGCATTTGATGCGTCTTGGGTGAGAGCACCTCAGAGGGGGCAGGTCTGCAGGGTGCTGGCTTAAACACCTTCCAGACCCTCACTCTCAGCCTACAGCAGCGAATGCTTGTTCTTCCATCTGCTGGGACCTTGTCTGGGAGGTCTCTAGGCCTGGGATGGCAGGAAGAGAGGTCCTCTGGGTCTGTGCTCTGAGTGCGACTTCTCACCCCCTGGATCAAATTGGGAGCAGCTTGTGGATCGCTGGCTCCGAGGTGGAGGCAGCGGAGAAGGGATTACGGAGGAGAGAGGCCAAATTGCTTCATCTCCCAGAGGGTTCATCTGTGGCTGCAGGATGCAGCCAACAATTTCCAAGGTGCTAATTTTGTGCTTGCTATTTCCCAGGCCCCAGAGACAGCCTCTCCCAGAGGCAGGTGGAGGCAGAGGTGGAGGACGCGTGCACGAGCGAGAACCTGTGTGTGAGCAAGGTTCTGCTGCTGCGATAGGTGGAAAGTCTTGGGAGGGACCAGAAGGAGAGGAGAAATGGTGTTGTCAGGGCATGGACAAGCTGTAGCCCCCGTTCAGTCCCCATGATCCAGCCGTTTTTGTGCTGTCCCCGTGGGACACGTGATGGTTCTTCTGGTGGTGTGGAGTGTCCCATCAAGCAGAGATTTGGAGTGGGGTGGTCCTGTAATGCCACCCTTTGGGGTTAGGGGCCATGGCGGCATTCTGGTTGGCATCAGTGCGGACTCCAGTGTCCCGTTCCCAGTTCACCGTGCTTGAATTTTCTTTCTGGTGTGCCAGTGAAAGCCTGCATGGAGTGGGAGAGCCACAGTGAGTGCAGAAGAGGAGGGGAAGGATGAGCTTTCTCTCTCCTATGAAGCACAGTCGGATGGAGAAGTATTTCTGAACAAACAAGTCTCTCATCCCTGTTCTCCTGGAAGCTGCATTATCAGAGTATCATCACTGTCCTCTCTTCTCCTTCCTCCCGATGAACAGGAATTAAAAATACAGCTAATAAACCCCTTTTACTTTCTCCAGGAGGAGAAAAAAAAAAAAAAAAGCCTTGAAAATGCTAAAGGACATAAAGGGCATTCATGAAAGGGTTGGATGGTGGTTATTGCAGCAGGGGGAAAAACAACATTATTTCACTGTGCAGATAAAAGGAAGTGGAAAAGCAGCGTATTTATAGCTAGGGAGCCTGGATTCCTTGTTAAGCCGCTATTATCAAATTAATGTCAAAATGCATCAAACAGGCACGAGTGTTCTGGGCCCCTTATGCAAAGTGCTTGCAAATTGGTTACAAATACATTTGTTTACAGGGTACGAGGCAGGAGCAAGCTAATTAGTCATTGTAGCAGGGTTGTTTTGTGTCTTTTTTTTTTTTTTTTTAAATTTTTTTGGCAATTACACAAACAAGCTGTTTTGAAGTATAAATACGCGCTGCATTACAGCCCCTTTAAAAGGGAATCAAATAGAAATCGTGGGATGCGGGGGGCTTGACGTGAGCGGCGTGGAGCATCGTTTCCTCTCCTCCCTGGCCTCAGTGCGGACACAGCAGCCCTCGCTGGGAGCTCGGCTCCGGGAAGCAACGTGAAAACCCATCTGAGAGCGTCAGGAAGATGATACGTGGGTGGAAAGGGAACAGCTTGTGTTTTCGGGTCCTCTGGGGGGCTGATAGCTGCCCCTCGTGTGGGGTACGGTGCCGGAATGGGGATGGCTGTAGCTGCCCCAGCTAGCTGAGTACTTTGGATGCCACGAGGCTGCAGCCGTGTCCCATGCTGGGGACTGGCCCTTTTGATACGAGACCTGTTAAGGTTTCAGCTGCCCACCAGTATTGTGGGAATTCACTTTGGGCCTGGAATATTTTGGGGAGCTTTGGCTACCAGCAGCACCAGCTGCCAACTCAGGTTATGAAGCAGCTTGCGCCCAGCTAGTGGGTACCAACACGGTTTCGGGGGATGCTCGGACTTAGAGAGCATCCCATGGATGGGTGACGGCATCCACTTCGCGTGAAGAAAGGGGTCTGGTGTGAGCTCCCCCAGGTGAATGTGTTTTCGGGGCTTCTTTAACCAAACCATGGGCTGTGCCTCCCAAACCTGTTAATGAGGAAGCGAAGCAGGAAAGCTTATCTGATCCTCAGTGGTGGGAATGGCTGGGGAGGGGAATTTGGTTGGGGGGCAAGTGGAAACTTCCCGCTGCCCTAGATCTTAATGCGTCCTGTTCTGGGAGTAAATCACACCTCTGCCACTCAGGGAAGCTGCTATAATTGAATTTGCTCTGGTGGGGGAGGATAAAGCCAAGGGGAGTTTACTACCATTATTATTTTTTTTTAATTTACTAGGAAAAAGAAAGGAGAGAGGAAGAAACAAGTTGTTGCCCCTCTCGTGCTGGAGGCCCCAACATTTCTTGGCAGAAGGTGTGCAAACAGACCCGCGGCTGCTTCTCCGTTTGGATTTGTTTCTGGTAAATCTGCCCTTCAGGCTGGAATATAACCCTTCTGAGCAGGTCCTGCGCTACCAGAGGTGCTGGGAACATTGAGTTTAATGCCGTTGTAAAACCCTGCTGTGGTTTCCATTCCCTCAAGGGGGGCAGTGACCGTGCAGGATGGCTGTGCTCAGCACGGCTTTCGTACCAGCGCTTCCCAGCCAGCAAAGCCTGGGGTGCATCAGATCCTGCCATGGTGTGGATGGAGCTGGGTGGCTTCCTGAGGTCCCTTCTGGGATTGGAACTTTCTTCTCAGAAGCCCATGGGCTTGGTGCAGCTGAGGGACATGAGCTGGATTGAGCTCCACAAATCATGTTTGTGATGGTAGTTGATAGTCCCAAGTGTGATGAAGAGGTGTCTTGTGTCTCCAGCCTCCCAGCTCCTCCATGGTTTGCAGATGTTGGGTGCAGCACATCACTAAGCTCATCTGGGTGGGAAGTGAGGACCACCGAGCGTGGTGGGAGAGGGCAAGGCCTTCACCAGCCTCCTGCAGAAGCTCTGATGTTTGCACCAGGTTTTATTCTTTTAAAACTCAGGGTAACGTTTCTCCGTACCTAAGACCTGCTTTTCAGTGGTACCTTCAAACTCCAAATCTCTCATTACCACTTTCTTTCTTTTCCTGTTGACTTTTGCAGGCTCATTTGCCATGGGGAGGGTGACTGACTCCGTCAGGATCAGGCTGTGTGATTTTGAGGAATGTTCCTACTTCCAGCGTAATCCTACCCCTGCCCTACAAGCTCCACGGGAGCACGGCTCAGCTGGTCAACAAATGTGTGAGCAGCCTATTGCAATCAGGCTTTAACTAGGCGCCCAGTTGTTTTAATCAGAATGTGTCTCTCTTCATTTATAGCAGGGTTAAGGCTCCAGTTTGACTGTCGTCTCCTGTTGTTGCTGGTGGTCATGTCAGGGGAACAGATCCTGCTCTGTTTTGAGCAGTTGGGTGTTTTACCCTGCTTTTCTTATGCAGGGGTGTGCAAGCATCTGCTTGCTCTGATGGTTGGGAGCAGACTTCAAATTCCCACCCTCTTTAAGTTACGCTCGTTTGTACCCTTCTTCTTGGATCGGTGCTGGCCTTCAGCTGAGTGAGATCTTCTGTGCTTCTCAAGATTTTACTCCCCTTGAAATATTTACCTTTCAGGTGAAGTTCCCCCAGTGTCTGGTCTAATGGCACTTGTATTCCTCTGCCTTTACTGCAAACGCTTCTCAAATTTAAAATTGCATTTGCTTTTTCACCCATCAGTGGCTCTCAATCAGCTCCTGATGTCCCAACACACCTGGGTCCATCCCTGGATCAAGGCTGCCTTCTTATACCCAAAATCTGTCCTGGCTGAATGTGTCACCTTCCCCGTCGTGCTGCTGGTGGCCACCTCCCTTCCATCGTGCTGCTCCTCAGGGCCACCCAGTTCCCAGGGGAAACCGGCTCCTCCCGGAGCTGCTGCCACAGACTTTTCTTTTTGTGCCAGGACTAGTTGTGACCCCAGGACTGATCTTCCTTTCTCGAGAAAGTCAGGTGATGCTGACGAAATCCAATATGATCTTACTCTCTTTAGGTGTAGGTGACAAAATGTTGGTCCCACGTATATTTTTGCTTTACACAGTGTCTAAATGGGCTTTAGAGCCTCGATTTACTACTGACGTTGGCCTGGCAGTCTTTCATTTCTCCCTTGAGTTGCTTTCCCCTTTCCTAATGATGGGGACAGCGTTTGCCCTCTTCCTGAACCATGACACCACTCACATCTTGCTAACGCCGTCTGTCAAAAATCCTACAGTTCCTCGAGCCGCCTCCTTCGACGTTCTGGGCTGGGGGTGGAGGTGGTCAGATCTTCTGCACGTGTCCCTAACCGAGGAGGGTCCGTACGGACCTTCTGGGTCTGTACCGCCTTCAAGATGCACACAGTAAGAGCCAGCTGCTCCTGATGGCCCACAAGCAACTTGCAGCTCACCCCAGTGGGTGACGTGGAGATGGTGGTGACTGGGTGACTCGACGGAGCTGTGTTAGCAGGTGGGCTTACTGCATGGACCCTGCGCTGGATTAACCACAAGAATCCAGCTCCGTTTACAGTCTTGGATTAAAAAAGAAATCATTAAAAGACTTGAAGAAAGCTTTAAGTGTATGTGACTCAAAGGGCTTACAAGTTACAGCAGACCGGAGCGAAGGTGGTGCGGGCAGCCCTCCTCGCCTCTCAGCAGCAGGATGCAATCTCTCCTTACATTGCCAGAAGCTGCTTCTTTTTTAAGAAGACCAAGATGCTCAGGGTCTCCCCACTGCGCTGGTCCTCTGGGAATGCCACATGACTCCCAGTTTGCTTTCTCCTTCCCTGCCTGCAGCCCTGCTGACGCCTGCATCGCCCAGTGCCTGGACCAGCTGAAGAATGATGAACGGCCGTGCTGGTGCCGGTCGGGGCAGCGGGGAGAGCTGGGCTGGAGGGATGTGCTGCGGTGCGTGGAGTATCGCTTGGTCTCCTGGATGCCGCACCGGGCAGATTTGGGCATTTGCTCTGTGGTGATGCCAATGGTGATGTTTCTTCGGTAGAGGAAGAGCACAAACCACCTTGGGATCACAGACCACGCCAAATCAGTGCCCTCCGCTCTCGGGGCAAGATGCTGTCTTTGATACAAACACCCAGCAAAACCTGGATTTACACCGAAATGAGCCGGTGGCTTTAACCTGGGGCTTCTGCGTTGGCGTGTTGAAGGGTGCGTGTACATACACGCAGGCACTTTCCTGCCTCTGGGCAAGGATGAGAGAGCAAGCGTGACAGATGTTAGTCACTGCTGGCGGTGGGGACGCTGCGGTGATGAGCACGCCAGGAGGACCTGAGCAGAATAGCACCCGGGTAATGAGCGTGGGAGGGAGGATGGGAGCAGAGACAAGGGGAGAGTGTTTTGGAACGGATGAATTTTTGTTGCTTTCTGGTGAAACCTGTGGATTCTCTGGGACAGGGAAAGCTGGGAAGCGGCTCCGGGCAGCAGAAGCTGCAGAGCCTGGTGGTTTTGCCTCGGTGGGATGGGACAATGGGGCAGGGCACAGACCTGCGCTCAATTTTTCTTCTGTGCTGTTAATTAACGTAGCAAAGGTGAAGCCTTTCTTGGAGATACAGGAGCTGGTAGTGTCAGCACAGATCAGTGTGGCAGTGACTTCCAGGCTGCCTTGTGAACTGAAACCCTTCTGTTTCCACGTGTCCCCAAAGTACCCAAGGATCATACCTGGGGTGTCCTTGGATGTGTTCCTCGGCGGCCTCCTCTCCCGTGTCCAGAGAGGATGGCAGCGCTGCCCTTCGGTTCTGGCTCCTGTATCCACCAGAGAACAGGAGGTTCCCATAGGATCGAGGTGTCCAAGGTTTCTTAAACTCTTGCAACAAAGAAGGAAACATCACGGTTGCCTGGTCCTCGTGCTTGTTGAGCAAATGGTAAAAGGATGAAGAGGTTTCCTCCAGGCTGAGGGACTGGGCTTGGGTCCCGGCTATCGTCTGCCTGAGTGGCAAGAAGGGTGCGTAGGTACGGGGACAGACACGACACCCGGGGCTGGGGGACAGCACGGGCATGCAGAGGGCTTGGGGATGTGCCGAGGGTTTGCTCAGCTCTGTTTGTGACCTGGAGCCGCCGTCCATCCCCAGCATCCACCCGTCTCACCCCACAGCTCAGCTCTGGGACCAGCAGTTCCCTTACAGGGGCCATGGAGGCAGCGATTACCCCGAGCGTGGGAGCGAGCACCGGGGTGGTGCAAAGCTCGGCAGGCACAGGGTGCCCGCT
>NW_009217542.1:0-22692 GCF_000690835.1 Fulmarus glacialis
TAATAATAATAATAATAATAATATCTGCAGAAAGAAACCATATCTGTATGGAGCTCTTACCCTCCTGCTGGAGCCCAATTTTGAAGGGTGCAGGGGTGCAGTGGGGAGAAAGGGCAGAAACATAGAGAGAGGTTGCTGTGGAGACCTGCCTTTCACCTTAGCAAAGCCATCCCTCCCGCCAGCTTGCCCCAGGGCACGCGAAGGAGCCTCCCTGGCTGCACGGCTGCATCCAGTCTCACCGAGCCTCACAGGGCTGGGTGAGGGCCAGCCTGACAGCTCTGTCTTCCTTGTCTGGCCAGCTACCTTGGTGCCGTTCCAAAGGTATCTCCTAATTAACCTTGACACAAGCCTTAGCTTTCCAAAAGCCTGCTGGACCTCTGAAAAATTCAATTTTTTCTCTGATGAGGTGCATTCAGATGAGTTTCAGCTTATTGGGGCCAACAAACAATTTCAGTCCCTTAAGTGTACAGGTGGATGCTTAACCGGACTCGTCCTCTTCATCATAGGGAAAACCTGCTACATGCTAAAAAAATTAATTTGCTGATCTTTCTAAAATCTATTTATAACAAAATCTACAAAGGGGAAATTAGATTGAAAACTGACTCCAGACACCACTTAGTAAGAATTATTTCATGCCAGTATGTGTTAAATTCAATATCTATTCCATTCATGCAGTGTAGTTTATTAAAATGAACAGCATCTCAAATATGCATTTCTGCATTCAGTTACCTCAGCCTGTTCTTGATGGATCTATTACTGCTGAAGGATACAAATTTCTGCCGACTGCGAGAGAGTTCATGGCCATTTGATGGTGGGAAAAAAAAAGAAGAAGGGGAAAGTTGGAGGCATAAAGTGCCTCAGCCTAAAAATAGCAGTGAGAACTAACCAGCAGGAGACCCACATCAGAGCAATATATAGGCTGTCTGTGGCCTTTCTTGTGACAGAGCCTGAGTGCCACGTCACTGCTAACAGATGGTTTATTGTGAGCATTTTCCACTGACAGGGAGGCATTTTTCCGGGGCTATCTCGGGAGGTGCTGGAGCTGGGGTGCTCTCACCAGCCTTCAAAAGCGTCCCAAATCATTAGGGTTTGGTTTTGTTTGAGCCAACAGATGAGGTTCCTCCCCAAGCCCGACCACATCTTTATGCCACCAGCCCCGTACCAGCTCTGCCCCGGGGACCCCTCCATCAGCAGGCGCCTCTCTTCCCCCATCCCTGACAGCATCTCTGGCCAGGTCTGCTCCCTCCCCTCCCAAAATGACGCTGCCCCCACTTCGCACTCCTGCAGCCTGACCTCTGGGCACCGTCCAGCACCGGGCAGCCGTGCACCCGGCCTTTCATTTCTCACACCATCCAGCCGCTTAAAATGTCTCTGTCCCAGGGACTAAATTGACTGTGTAATGGACTCCCAAGGGGAAGCCGTTGTAAAAGCTGCAGCAGTAAACATAGTCCGAAGAGTCTGAGAAAGCAAATGAAGAATAACTAGGTGTGTTGGCTGATTTAAATGGGCCATCTTGGCTTCTCTGTCTGCACACATTTTCACTTTTCTAAATTTCTTGCCTCCACCTCTGATGTTTTGCTATATTTAGCCTGATAACTAACTGCATTTCCGGTAACCTTGCAAAACATTTTGAACTAAATGAACATGGAAGATCCTACCAGAAACAGTATGATGTTATTTTGTGTTACACGTAGGCTTATTTTTCTGCCATTTTCCCTACCAGGGTGAAAAAGCTCAAAGCACATATGTACCTGGTGGTTTTAGAGTGCTGCCCACGTGCTAATTACTTGTGTGAGGTAAGTACTTCCATTAGCTTTAAAGAGGGGAAAGATGAGGCTGATAGAAGAAGAGACTTGCTAAAATAGCCAGGAGAGAGTCCATGGCTGAGCAGAGGTTGAAACCAGGGATGTGTGTTAAGTCTGGTAAATCAAAGCTCTCATTAGTACTATATGTCTGCACTGACTTACATGATTAGAGATTTTGCATCCCTCCCTTTCTGGTGCATGCTGAACTCCTGACTTCAGAAAATCAAGTGCTTCTCCATGGGTAAGAAAAACGAATGTACTCCAAACCATTAGCCATTGTTGGAAAAGTAGGGCAGGGACGGTGCTGGGGTGTGCTGTTTACAGCTGGGTTGCGATACCTGACATCTGTTAGGCCAGTAAGCAACAGCCAGAGATGCGCTGTATGCTGGAGCACACCTTTGCGGATTGACTCACTGAGACAGCTGAAGTTTTAGCCCTGTAAATTAGGGCTTCCACAAAATGCTGGGTAAGGATATAAATCAGTGGGTCAGTCCAGCACCGGAGATGTCTTTAAAAGGAATCCATTTTTGCCAGGGTTAAATCTTCCCAATCAGAGGCGTCCATTTGGAGCCTGGCTTTGTCATACAAGACTAATTGACAAACCTCTGCGCTATAATATTATCCCTGTCACCCCACTGAAACGCAATAGTAATGCTGGCTTCTATAAATCAACCTGATCTTAAAAAGGGGAGTTAAATGAGCATAGCATTATAAACCACAAAGCACATCCATCACTCTGCTACAAACCATAAATATGACAAGTACATCCATCAATTCAGCACCTTTCTTTCAGGTCTGCGTACATGGACGTTAGTAACTTAATGGCTCCAGAAAGCTTTCCCTTCTTAAATACACTGTGGAGTCTGGTCTTTCATTTACTGTGGGTACCAGAAGTGGAGCTCAGCTATCTATAGCCGTGTTCCTGTGCCGAGAACTCCTGCAAGGGAAAAATCCACCTCTTCGGAGGGTGCACCTAGAGTAACCCCCTTGGAAAGGGTTACTCTCACACTGCTCCACTGCTAGTGCTTCGACTGTACAAACTGTGGCAACAGTAGGACGTCTGTCTACTATAGCCATCGAGCCACACAAACTAGAAAATAGTCTAGCTGAAAAGGGATAAACAGGTCTAAAGATAAGTTTTCAATGATTTGCTGTCAGACTGTAAAGATTTATTGAGTGAGTACTCTGGGTCTCCTATAATACCATGTTTTCATTACCAGCTTGGTGGATGGGCTAGGGAATTATTAAATCTGCAGATGAGGGTGAGCTGAAAGGGGCTCTACATACGTCTGGAAGGCAGGGTTTGAAATGGCTAATGAGAAAAGTGGCCCTGGAAAATAGTACGTGGTTCAAGAAGGACAACCAGCAGTCGGAAGTCTGCTGGGTCCTCTTCTGGACATGGTATCACCACACTTCAAGAGAGGTCTGAGCCAACTGGTGACAGTCAGGTAGAGAGCAGAGAGGGTGGAAAACACGACGGGTGAGGAAAGAACAAAAGAACTGGGCTAACCCGAGAGAAGAGGTGACTGAAGGCAGACATGACAATGATCTCTAAACACACAAAAAGCCACAGTAAGGAGAACCGGAATACACTTTTTTTTTTTCCCTGCCTGCTGTGGTGAGGGAAAGAAATAATGGCCTTAAGTTGTAGAAAGAGAGACTCAGGTTTGGCATTAGGACAAAACTTCCTGATAGTAATGGCAGATAAAGCAGTGGAGTAGGTTGCCCAGGAAGGTGGTGACATCTCCATTGTGGGCGGCTTTGAAGAGCTGACTAGGCAAACAGTATATGGTGCCTTGTGGAAATGGAGTAGACAAGATGTTGTTTGAGCCTTTCTGGCCCTGTTTTCTATAATTCTGTGTTTGGCTAGCACCACGGCTGTTAGTCCTACAGGACATAACAATCCATGCTCTGCCTGCCCATTTTCCCATGAGCAGTTAGATTTTGGAAGAAGCATACCTAGCAGTTCCCCACTTGCATCTTTCCTACCTCCTGCTAAGACGAGTCATCACACCTTCCCTTGTTTCTCTTGATCCTTTGGGGTGAACAGCAGTGGAGCCCAGCCCAGCCCTGCTATGCTGGGGGGAACCGATGGACTTCGGAAGCAGCACATGTGCAAACCCTCATGGAGGCATTGCCACAAGAGCGCTGTGTGCCCCAGAAACAGCTTTTAAAAGTCAAATCCCAGGTACCGCTTTCAAATAGAGCAGCTGACAATATAAAGCCTGGCTGTAAAATATTTAATTCTCCAAAGAGAGTTGCAGTAAAGCTAACAAATGCTACGCTAAGCCCTGTGGACAAGGATCCTGCCACGACTAGCACTCTGGGGAAAGGGAGTGGTAGTTTGGGATGGGTGGAAGGACCAGTAGAACTATAACTAGTTTTGGGAGAACATTTCAAGATTTCATATCTTGTACTTGCTGCCTGTGATTGTGAAGGTCTGCGCCTGATGCTGTGGGGCTGATGATGTTCTTCCAGATCATCAGGGCTGAGACCCTTTGACACTGGTGCTGACCCCCGGCTCCCCTCCTCAGGTCTGCCCTTCCATCCCAGCAGCCCCTTCCCACTTGCACCCAGCCACTGTGCCACAGAGCACCTGTGCAGCTGTAGCTCCCCACGCCATGGTGTCAACTGTCCTGTGCCCTGGCATGGCCAGCAGCAAGACAGCACCTTCATGGGGCTGGATGGGAAGGGGAGAAGAGTGGGGTCAGTCCCACACCCTGCTGGCTGGCCCTGCAGCCAATGGGACATTTTGGTGGGTCTTTTTCCTCCTCACCATAAAATATCTTTTGTAGTCGTCAGGAAATGTGTCAGCCTGAAAAAAAAAAAAACCAAAAGGCAGCAGCTTTCCCTCACCCCCCCAATAAACCGTGGCCATAAGCAGTTGCTTGGGGAAGAATAAGAACAGGGCAAGCGTATGTGCTGCTTCTTCTAATAAACTTCCCTTGTTAAATAATTTAGGTCAAGTCAGTAAACAGAAATCATAGCAACTGAATTAAGTGGGTGCTGAGAAAATTGTAGGTTTATTCTGTTTCGTTCGGTGTTGCACCTGAAGCCCAGGTAAATTCGTTAGGGCAAATCACAGGCGGTGGTGCCTATCCAGGCGGTGCGCGGTGCTGCAGATAAGGAGGAGTTGGTGATCACTTGAAGTGAAGATGACTTCAGGGACAGACAGGACTTCACCGCTGACCTGTTATGTCCTTTAGGTCATAGGGTGGATTTGGGTGCGTCTGGAGCCTGTGAAAAAGGTGCTATTGTTATGTTTCTTGACCTGGTGTGCTTGCTCATATGCTGTCCCTTTAGCCTCCCCTAAGACTACTAGCTATGAAAGTACTTCTGGTGCATGCACCCCGAATGCTGAAAATACAAGAATTAAAGATCTCCGTCCAAGCTTAATCCTGACCATTCATGTCAGTTCATTATGGTGCACTTACTAATTATATGATCACATGCTGTATTTTCCAGATGCCCCCATGCATCATTTCCCATGACTAAGTTTAGTAACCAGCCGCTAGCAAGTTCTATAGAGGAAAACACAGATGGGGAAGGTTGATATTCAAGTGGTTTTAATAGGCCAAATTTGAGCACATGCAACGGGGCACAGAAAATGCTGCTGCTTGAACTCCCCTCCTGCAACATTTCCAGTCTGTGATGTACAGCACAGAGGTGCAAAAGCTCCTATAAGCCCCATGGAGGCTTTTTAACAATGGAGAGAGATGGGAAATGTAAATAAGGATGTTGTGGGGAGACGTAAATGAAATGGCAACATGGATTTGGGGAAAGAAAAGGAAGTGTCGTGCAGCTGCTGTCCTTTCCTATGACCAGGAGTAGTGTGTTGCATCAGGCAGCACTTAAAGAGGAAGAAAGAGACTAAATCCTTTCCCAGAGGTGTAACGCTTTGCATTAGGCTCAAGCTGAAAACCTTGGCTCAAAAAAAATCTGAACACGAGAGAATTTAACCACTATAGCCAAACTTTGTGGCTAGCACACAGCTCTTGGGTAAATAATGATACCAAAGCATATTCTTTTCCTTTTAAATACGGTCCAAATAATTATAGAGGTCTGTCTGTGGGAAAAATTGACCAACCTTAGCATATCTTAATTAGCTTCCATCTTCCCAAAGGAAAAAATTGAATGAGGTGGTGTACTCCTTAATTCACCTTGCAGAAAGGACCATTTTTGAATGCCTGACCTGTTACAGATGTGTCACTTTTTAACATAGCTCAGCCTGGTTTAACACATCTTGACAGGATATAATAACCTGATGTGGCATGTTAAGAAGAAATAGTCATCCTTTTGGGCTGGACTTTAGATCCAATAATATTGATATAGAAAAAATACTGGGGGAAAAAAAAGAAACCCTTACAAGTGGATTGTAGGAATGAGATGTATCAGATGAGCTGTGCATTAGGTGATGTAATCTGATGGTCCCAATGGTCAATGATGGTCAAAAACACAACAATGGTTGTGTTTTTCAGTAGTGGTGAAACTCCTGTCAGTCTTTTTTAGGACTCAGCAGAGGGATTGAGTTCTCCAAGTCAGGTCAGCTAGGCACGGTCCTCCAGCCTCAGCTGGGCTAGAAATATTTTTAGAATTTTTATTGTACCCTTGAGGAAAATAACAAGATGAGTTCTTTGGCCTTCTACAGCCCAAATCTTAGAGCTACTCGGAGGCCTTCGTATGTTCACCTTCATCATGATGCTGTGAAATAGGCTATCCCCAGTTTATAACTGGGGGATCTCAGGCAGAAGGCAAGTCAGGTGGCATGGCCAAGGGTCCCCAGGAAGCTGGTGGTGGGATTTGGAGGCGACGAGGCCATCCTCATATCCCATGCGAAGCAGATAAAGACCTGTTAGTCATTAACTGGAGCTTATCGCAGCTGATGGCACTGCTCCATCTTCTTCACCGGGAGCCTGCTGCAAAGCCTAGCAGTGCCGTTGGAAAGGCTCCTATTCGCATGATGGGCTTTTGGCCAGTTCTCTGTGCTCCGCCGCCAAACGTTAGTTTGCAAATGCAGTTTACGATTTCCTCTCTCTTCACTTACCCCCCATCAAGGGCTTGGCTGAATACAGCAATAAGGAAGCAAGGAGAGTCAAGTTTATAAATGACTGTGGGAAGTTTGGTTTCCATGGCTGCCAGCAATTACCGTGCAGACTCAGATGAGTGGAGATTACAGCCCAGGGCTGCTCTTTTGCGCACTGGCAAGACACAATAACAAATGACAAACTTAATTCACTGCTGCAGCAGGGAGGAGGCATCTCACTCCGTGAACTTGGGGCTTATCTTACAGGAGAAGCAGCTCTAAGTGGATTTCTCCTTTTTCTGGCTGTGCTGATGCCAGCTAATGCATATTCTTTAGTCACTAGCAACATCTCACCTCAGAGATCTTAAGTCTATTAGTCTATTAGTCACCCACCCTTTCTATTTCTGGACCTGGGAAATGTTAAGCAAATAAGAAAATCCAGCCCCCAGAGTGGGCTTAGAGGTCAGACTTATTTTTAATTTTTTTTGCCCAAAGGATCTGATGAGCTCTTTGCTAATTGGAATACAAAATAAATAGTTGCTCAACTAAGATGCAGGGTGGCAGCTTGCATTCCACAGGGGCTGGGAGCTCACCTCTCTCCAGAACATTTCTACATGCTGCCTACCATCAATGCAGATGCCAAGGACTTATAAGATTACAAGTCCACACTATGGAGCTATTTATTACTATTAGCGATCAATTAATAATGTACAGCCATCTGTACTAGCTGTACTTGATATCATGGCTTAAACCACAGTAAGGGGTGTGCACTTAGGCAGTGCATGGTGCACATTAGTATTCCCAGCAGGAAGGTTTTATGAGAGCATCTGCAGCTATCTTGAGCCCTTCCTGGTGCGTCTGAGGCAAAAGAAGCCATATGGGGCAAAAAGGAAACTTCGCAGTTCTGCTCAGTGCTGAGTGGACACAATAATAGAATATATAACTGTATAGTGAGTTGGCACTGAGGCAGTGCTTTTCAACTGTTATCTTAGTTGTTGTTGCAACATCCTGACACAGCGGACAAGTAAATGTTGTTTTCCAACAGACACAGGAGATAAAGAGTAGTTGTTGCAACGTCCTGACACAGCGGACAAGTAAGTGTTGTTTTCCAACAGACACAGGAGATAAATAGATAAATACTGGGAGTAAAGTTATGCGTCAAGAACCAGCTTCAGAGGCAGGTATCACTCAGCAAGTAGCTACTCCACTGAAATCAATGGTACTTTTGCTGTTGATACCTTCCTCTCTGTTCGATGCCGAAAGATGGTGGTCAGATCACCCCTGCAGCCATCACTCTGGTAAACCGAGTAGTTTGGCTCTTGGAGTCGTGCCTTGGAAGGCAGGCTTGCAAATCCTGCAACTGTTGTCCCAGATCTTCTCTGGAGCATCTCCAACTCATCAAACTGTGTCTTGAGCTGAGCAGTCTGGGTTTGTGGTGTGGTTGTACCAGTTACAAAGAGAAGGTGAAATTATCTCCTTACTGCCCTCAGAGGTGGCCCTGATCAGGTTTTATCAGATGTTTTGGTGACAGTATCACACTGAATATTTTAGTGCTTGGCTAATTGGGGTTCATAACTCATTTTTGAAGACATTCCTGCCTGTTCCCTGTCCTGTACGTACGCCTGTATTTTCTGTTCCTAGATATGTTTACTTCACATATGACTGAACCGAAACACATATAGTTTTGCCATACTTGTTACTGCCAAGTTCGCAAAGAAATTACAAAGTTGTTTGTATCAGTGATGTCTCCTTACAATTTTCCACCCTTCCAATCTTAGTATGACAGATTTTAGTAACAGATTTTAGCAGATCACAGGTATGAATGTAAAATACCATCATGCTATCCACCTAACCCTGGGGGACCCAACCCATAAGACAACTGCAGGATGACAGCTTTCTGTGTTCAGTCATATTTTCAGAGTCATCAGTCACTTTAATCCATTTACTACATACTCTGTTGGCTTTGTATTGTTCTAGGATTTAAATCCAGCTGGTGTGTAGTACCAAGTTGAATGCTTTGGAAAATTTTAGTGTTTTATCATCAACACCATTGACTTCATCAACTAAACTTGTAATCAAGGCAAAGAAAGATATTAAGTTCATTTGACAGGGTCTGTTTTCCATAAACCCCTGCTGATGGGCATGAATTATATTCCCCCTATTAGCCGCTCCATTATTTTACCTGGGATCGATGTCAGCCTGACAGGCCTATAATTACCTGGGTCGTCTCCTTTACCCTTTTAAAATATTAGCTCAACACAAGCTTTCTGTCAGTCTTGTGGAAATTCCCTGCTGCTCCAGGAGTTATGGAAAATTAACCATCATAATACAGAGAGCTGTAGCCAAAGCAGCACAGGGCAAGACAAGGCTGTCTTCTGTTGCTCTCCATCACCTGCCATACTGGTATTGTCACACATAGTCAGGAAAGTTGGACTTTGGCCACCTGCCCTGTTTCCATGAATGCAGGTCCCCCTTTCCTCCCAGCACCACTACACGATGCCTTTCTTCTGCTCCATACCATGGTTCTGGCATCCACAGTGTGGGCTTTTGGGACCAGAGCTGGGGTCTTTGGCAGAGCCATGCCCCCTGGGGAGCACATCCCAGCTGGGAGTGGCAGAAGCTAAGGGCTTCCCCATTGCAGTTGCTGGGCTGCTGGAGCACAGGGCTGCTGGGACCCAAGAGGTGATGGTGTGTCTGGCAGCTCTGCCTCCTGCCTGGGGACCGACCCTGAACAAGTGTTTCCCCTTTCCATGCTGAGTCTCCTGGTGGGCAAAACCAGGGTGACTGTTTCTTGGCAGGGAGATTTGTGAACTGTAAATGAGAGATGGTAAATGTTAATATATACTTTGTCTTATTTTTAATTTCCTGCCCCCCCCTTCTTTTCCTCCACCTTCGCCACAGTCTTTTCTCTGCTTCTGCCTGCTTCTTCACCCTTGTCTTTGTCTGGGCTTCTGCTGCTGTTATCATACCCAGGCTGGGTCTGACTGAAACAAATGCATATGCACGTAGGCACAAGAATCCACAGCATATTGGACCACAAGGTGAGTGCTGTGGCTTTCATGCTCTGGAGCTGTTCTTGTATGTGTAGGCTGCGATTTTAACCGCTGTCAAGGTCCCCTGGGTGAGAGACACACATCTTTTAATATATAACTAAAAATTGGCATGAATAGCTGTAACTTCTGTAAGGAGGCAAGCAGACTTATGTACAGGAAAGAGTTCATAATCGATAATATCAATAACAACATAGAGCAAATACACAAGCTCCTGCTCTCCCCATTCATGAAAGCACAAACAAGAGTCAGCACAAACAAGAGCATGAAGGTACTGAAAGGGAGTGCCCATGTCAAGCCAGGTTAGACGTAACCCATAGTTTAATAGCTGATTCTTTTTTAGGTATGTATACCAGCATCTTCTTTTGATCTACGCCTTTGAGTGCACTGCACCATCTCATCCCAAAGCCAAGAAATTTTTATTGGAAGGTTCTCCATGAACCTCTTGTGCTGACCTCCTTCGACTTTTTCTTTGGCCTTCTGAGAAAAAAGAGATACAGTGTTTGGAGAAAAATCCTCAAGGGTTACTGGTCTTTGCTTCCAAAAGTGGTCTGAGTTAGGCAGTGAGAAAGGGTAAAAAAAAAATACAGATCAAGAAATTAGGAAGGAAATATGTCAGTGTAGAATTTTTCCTCATGGGCTGTTGACAAGGGACACAGCCAGTGCAGTAACAGGGAGTGATCATCCTGTCAGGTCAATGAGATGGAAGAGATACAGAGAACTTGCTCGAATTTACGAGGGCCCATGCAAGATGCTAAGCACGGCTTGCATTTGGATATTAGTTTGCAGGCAAGTGGTGTTTCTCTTCCCAACACAGGCCCCATAGAATAGTAATAAGGGAATGTTAAGGACTGGAACCAACTCAGGGTTATTTTATTGGTGTATGTGGTTATCAGGCAAAGCCTAGCACTGGGGATCCTGTTACACACCGCTGCTTCCAAGTCATTACTCCAAGCTTATGAGAGGAGCACATTTCCCTCCTGGGGGACTCCAGATAATTGTTGATTTGGAGAGTGAAGATGAATGGCAATGCTGAACACACACACACACACGCAAAATGGCAGACTTCACTCCCCATGTTTTAACGTAGATGCTTCAAGAAAAGGCTGAGCCATTGCTTTCCCTCTCTGGAATGAACCCTAAAGAATAGGTAGGCACTGACACACCATTTGTTTCTCTGTCTTTCTGATAGCAAATAAATGAAGCGGCACTGAGAGTAGCACTGAAGCCACTCATCGACCATAAAGCACCCACCCTAGCATACAGCGCAGAGCGTTGGGATAATGATGCAGTGCACCCCAGGGAAGGTGATATTATAGCATTAACTCTTGCTTGCCCACAGGAAAACAAGCCTGAGGTGAAACTGGAGTCGCTTAGTAACTTAACTCCCAGCCTGAGCTGAGGGCACTGGTATCTACTGGAGACACTGGAAGGCAGCAAAGTCCTAAGACCTGACACAGCTGTCCTTCCTAGCATCACTTAGAGAGGAAGGAGCCATATTTAAAGCTCAACCAAAAACTTGTCAAGCTTATTTGTAGCTCCCAGTGTAGAGGAGACTCCAGGAAAAGTTTCCGCAGGTGTAGAGCTGGTATGAAAAAGCTAAAATCCTTTATCCATGCAGACTCCAGGGGCACAGGCAAGTGAGTTCATGTAGCTCAGTGCCTTTATGGAGGTCACCTGAGACAAGAAATTTTGATTTCTTCTGGGCTGATCCAGGAACACCCGAGCTCAGTTATTACGGCAGCTCAACCGATGAGTGGTAATTCCATTTCTGGTGGCCACTCTGCCACAGGCTTACTGCAGATATACTGCTCATCCCAGCACTGCTTTAAAGGAGAGGGAATCAGGACAAGTGAAAGAAAGAAAGGAAGAAGCAGCGTTTGTTGGTGCCCACGATCCCTGTGGGCGGTGGGGTGCTGGCTCATTGGTGGTTTTTCACTGGGAGAGGGAGCAGTTTCTGCCTTCTCAGATTAGATGAGTACTGCCAGACCTCACTCAGTCTGAAGAAAATTACCTGATTTTAAGAAATTCGGAGAAGTAAGACATTTCCTCCTATGGCATTGCTCCATTTGCCATATTTAACATCCACTTATAGGCATCAAAGCAGCAATGGCCTTTTTCTGTCACTAGCACATCCCAGCGTGTCCAGGGACTACTTTGGCCCTCAATGGAAGTGAAGGCAGCTCTAAGTACACTCCAGCAAGCCCTGGGAAACTCACGTGTTACCAAGGCTATGCAGATACTGGTGTCCAAAATAGCCGAAGTCTGTTAGGCAGTGGTGCCTGCAGCACAGACATCTCCAGAAGGACAGGGCCCATATTGCCCACGGCAATTTTATGGCAGGGACTCCTTTAGGTCAGGGTTAACTCCTGTTGGAGCAATATTCACATATGCTGCAGTATCTGCATACATGACTGTGTGTGACCCCAATTGTACGAGTGGTTCTTGTACAATGCACAGACGAGGGCCAGTCCTCCATTTCTCCGGTCCAGCACAGGCCATTTAACATTTGCAGAGCGTGTTGAAAACATGAAGTCCAGCAGGATATTCACTTCTACCACCACAGCTGGCAATGTAGCCCTGCGTGCTGAGGTGTGCAGAGCCCTGGCAGGTCTTGCTGCCCCACTGTGGGAGAGCAGGACTGATTCCTTCTGGTCCACCACAGCTGGCACCTCTTCAGTGGCCCGGTGATGATGGGGCAAGGAGGGAGGAAGGATTTCTCACTGCCCTCATATAAACAGCAAAGAAAATAAAAAGAAAAATTGTGAAAAAATCCTTTGACAGCTTGTCTTTAATTACAGAGCATCAGCCTTGTGCATCGACCTGGACTGAGCAGGGTGGTCCCTCTGGGTTACAAATGTCTGTTGCTCTCCGTGCTGTTTGTCTGGGCGCTGGAAAGGATGCCGGTAAGTCATCAGGAAATACCATGTTCTCACAGACCCAGAGGTGCCTTAATTTCCATAATAATACTGTTTTCTTCTCTTAATTATTGATAGTCTTCCTAGATGAATATAATCTTTAAAAATGTATTAAGCAGAGCTGTTCTGCCCTGAAAGAAAACATAATAGTAAAGCTTTGTCTTGTGGTTGCCTGGAGGCTTTATCCCACAGCAAGATGTTTAAAGGAGAAAGAATGACCTAACAAATAAGGTACTGGATAGAGACTTCAGGAGCCTCGCTTGTGTTCTTGACTGTGTCATGGGTGTCCACTGTCACCTCTTATTCCCTCGCTGCCTAACTGTGGTGCAGAATGAGATGTATTTCCCTGGTGTGTGCTTTCTTTTGAGGCTTTAATTTTCTTGCTTTTTACTCTGCAGAGGGGACATTAGTCCAGGGGCTTGGTGTCACACAGGAGAATTTAACTGCTGTCGAAATACAATAGTAACGTAGGGAGCATTGATGCTGATTAGGAGAGGGTCTGGGAAACAGATGTAACTGCATTGTGGGGGTTTTCTGGCCATTTTTCAGGTTACACTGGCTGTCACCACGCTGTAAGGCAATGTCCCAATGCTGTCATAAAAATCAAACCCTAGCTCTAAAGGTAAAAATCAATGTCTCTTAGCTGTGGTCTCAGACCTGCTCAGGTATGCCTCGAGAGAGAGTGTGTACCTGATGGCAGCCTTCTCCCTCACTATCCCCTACACGTCCTGTAATGCCAAGATCTGGGTGAGGCATCAGGGATCAAGCACAAAGATTATCCTTAAGGGAATTCTGTGCTGGTATAAATAATAATCCAAACCAGTAACATGGTAGTTAGCTCACAGACTCCCCCAGAATATTATCTGCATGGTTCAGGGAGGGAAAGCGAGCCAAAGTATCCCAGAAGACACATGGGCCAGGAGCAGAGCGGGAGCCTGCGTGTGCACTCCCATGGACCCATGTGCGTGCACTCCTCTGTGCCGGCTGTTCGGCGGAGCGGTTTGTCCCCTTATGGAGAGCAGAATCCCCCACTAGGATTGTTTAAGCTTACTTTGCAAAACTCATCTATTCCAAATGACTACACAAAGTAATCATTTACATGCAACCGAGTATTGTCTCAGAAGTAATTTACTACTGATTACTTTTATAATATGTATGCTAGTTGTATGCAGCTGCACAGCATTACGTGATAATCAGCCCTACACTTCAGAGGGGAACGCTAACTGGCCCAGCACAATCCAGACCCCCTCACCAGCAAGAAATAATCCGATTATTCCGTAAGATTATCGTTTTTCCTCTGCAGAAAGTTCTAATCCCCTGTTACACCCAAGGACATCCATCATCCCAGCATGAGTGGAGCAGGCCACTAGGTGGAAGTGTTGGCTGAGTAAGCTCAGGAGGTGACAAGCTAAGTAAGAGAGGAGAAGGTCCTGGGTTCCTGGCTTGCTCTCCCTTTAGGAACATTTGTGCTAGCAGCCTGGACTCAGACTTGGTCTGTTCGTGGAAGGCACCGTTGGAGAAGGCACTCCGTCATTTTGCTGGTGCGTTGTTTTATGACTTGCTGTTGATTAAAATAAATAGAAAAATGACAACTTAAACTGAGGTGGGTAAACACCTCATTGAGGCAGCCCCATAATAAGGAAGCCGATTCCAAGAAACATTGGCAACCGCAGCCCATCAGTTCTGAAAAATACAGCTGTTCATGCAAGTGCCTTAAAAAATATGAAAACAACCAACCCAACCCCCTTGGCTTTAGGGACCAGCCTGTGACAATCCTGGCCTGCCATGTTGTCCTGGTACCTCCTCATGCCCTATTTTGCTGCAAGTTGAAAATTCTGGGGAAAATGAGCTTTTGTCTGATGATCAGACAGTTTTGGCTGGAGAAGAGCTGGCATAGCGATCAGAAGAGCTGCAGAGGTGCGGTGCCTCCCCTACCCCCCAGCCTTGCTGAGATGAAGGGGATGGCCTGGGGGGGCACGCTGCCTTCAGTGGCGCGAGGAAGATTGATCACAATGGGGAGGCTGAGCACTGCGACCGCAGCCTGCCAGTCCCGTGTGAGTGATGGGGGCTTGTCTCAGGCAGAGATGGGGACTCACAGGCAATGGGGCAGCTTGGCTGCTCCCCCCTCAGACACCGCAGAGTGCTGGTAAGTCTGCATCCCGTGAAGATTTCTTCCTCCAGGATAACTCTGAAGATGATTGAGGCTTCTTGCTTCTCTTAAAGTGTGAAGGAGGCGGGCAGCGGGAGTTTCTTTGCAGCCAGAGGGGGCAGGTTTACCAGTGGAGGGAGGTGTTCCTGCGTGGGAAGCTGCTCCTTTACTTATGTATTTACTCTCCCAACAGTTCCCATTTAATTAAAGCGCTCCAGCAACAATAAATACTTCGGTGCACAGTCTCGCTCATTAGCTGCCTTACATAGTGGGGTTCCCAGGGCTGCTGCATTTCTGTACTCTGCGGTGGCTGCATGGCACTCACCGTATCCACCGCTTCTCTTTACTGCCTTTTTTAGTCGCCGGAGCATGATGAGCTTGTACCTAAAGGGGGCATAAGTGAATCTCAAAAGGATGGGGGATTAATTTGGAGAACGTGGCACATCTCCGTGTACACAGGTATGGATACTGCAGTGTGATAGCTCTGTAAATACTCCTGTGCAACCCAGCTAAGTTGGAGGACTGGACACTGAGAGTTAAACACCAGCTTTCTGGCAAAAGCACCTCACTGCATGCTTGAGAGAAGATGGGGATGGTGAAAATAAGTGAATGCCTTTTAATAGCATCCTTCTTGGAGCTGTAAGGAAGAACTGGGGGTTAAGGGGACAAACTATGCAGACTCAATCATATAAATATTAGGAGGACTCCTGCGAGTAGGAACTTACCAGGTTCCACTGTGGCAGACAGGGACAACCCCACTGCTTTTATTGCCTTAAGGGTGGTTGTCTTTTGGGTAGCTCTTTCAAGAGAGCCTTTCGGGGCACTGGCTGGCCCTGTCACTGCGATGTCTCGGCCTCCCAGGCACTGAAGCTAGGCCAGGAGGTCAGGACAGCCAGTTTTAGGAGATTGCAGCCTCTGGGCTGCTTCTCAGAGCCGATGAATTGTGCTATTTCATACCACAGAGGGGTGACGGGTTGGGATGCAGCTAGCCAGCTAATAGTGACACAGGCATGTAGCATTTTGGATTAGTGCTTTTTTTTTTACATGTTCCTGTAAGTCAAAGCTGTGCAACCTTAGGTTAGTCTCTTTAGTGTACACATTAGGATACACTCATTATTACATATTAATATACCCCTTCCCAAAAATTTATTTTTCCCATGCCCTTTATATTTTCATAGCATGGTCCTTGGTGGATCTTATAACAAATTCATTACTTCTTAAGGGCTACACATAGCAGCCAAAGGGAAATTGCTGGTGGGGACACTAAAGAAATGCCTGTTTCTCCACACCGTCTTCTGTGCTTCTCCATAGACTGTCTGTTGAAACAGAAGTGTCAGGTACCAGAGCTACTGCACATTGCAAGATGTTGCTCCTGAGGCTGTGATGGTCTGGTTCATGGTGGCAGAGCAAAGTACCTCTTGTTTTTCCCACTCTGTATGTCTCAGAGTCCCTAGAAAGAAGGTTGCTGGTGCACCAGAATTGGTAGCCTGCAATACATCCCTACTGTTAGTTTTATTTTACATGGTGCTGTAGTCACTGAAAAAGTGATAGCTGCTACCAGCAGAGCAGCAACTGCCATAAGCGGGGAACAGCTTCAGAACACAACGAAAGACCACCAACTCTCAGACCTCCTGTCTTTCCTTTGCTCTATTGAGAAGTGCCCTGTCTTGACAAATATGCCACAGTGTGAGCAGAGCAAGTGAAAGATTTGCAAAGCTGAGAGCGTGTATCCCTGAGTCTGGCCACCCAAAGAAAGTTTGTGATGCCCCAGACGTCTGCAGAGAAAATGAAACCCCAGCTACTACAAGCATCAAGTTAGGGGCTGAGACCATATATTCACATGATACCTTTGGAGCAATGGAAATCCTGGAAGCTGGAAGGTACAGAGCCTAAGGCATCCCAACACTGGGCGTACTAAATAATACAGCAGACCATTATGGTAGGAAAAAGTCCTGCTCCTGTAGTGGCTTCATCAGAACCTCGTAACTGAGGTTGTGATATATAACTATGGTCCTAGACGAGGGGAAGGCTCCTGCCAAAGGTGCAAAGGCGGCCCAGCCAAAGAGCTAGCACTGATTTATTCCAGCTGAATATCCACCCCGAATGCATGTGTTTAGTGTGCTTTTTCTGCTCCCCGAAAGTGAATTCCCTTGTTTTCTGAAACAGCAAGATTAATACTTAGCACTTGCTAGCCACTTTACATGTTCAGTGTGCTATACAAATATAACTAATGAATCTCATCATGACATAATTAAATCTTATTTTACAGTGATTGAATGTTATCTTACACTTTGTACAATATTGTAATTACAAAGATAGGGAAAAAAAAGCCAAATAAATTAAAAGATAGATCTGAGAGTGAGAACGATTGACAGTTTTATGGTTTCTTTTTTTCCCCTTCCTTATAGCCAAGATGACTGCAGAATCCAGTACAATTTTCTGAAGGCCAGGACTTGTGAGCAAATTAGTTCAGAAGATGAGCAGATCCAAAACGCTGCGATGGTTGTTTTTTTGAGAGGGTCTTTTCAATGCTAGCCTTTTTCCATGTGCCTGAGACATAAACACCAGTCTGAGCCCAGTCCAGCCTTGCTCTCCCATTGTTCTCTGAAGGAGCCAAAACTAAATGCAGACAGCAAAGGGTACTCCTTCCCCTCACCCTGTCCCCTGAGGATAAGGGTTTGCTGAGTAATACCAAGGAGAGCACAGATCCACCCCAGCATACAGCCTCCTTGGCTCCGTGTTCACATCTCTATGATGTGTCGGAGAGCCCACTGCCCTCCCTCCAGGACCCCCATGGAGTACGCACCTCCGCAGGACCTGGCCCTGCGGCTCCTGCACTTCTTGGCCTGATAGCAGCCCTGGAAAGCTGAATGCCAGGGGTTTGATCCAGGGAAGTGTGGGGCAGGGCACCCAGCCACCCAAGGTGCTGTGTGTGGGGCGGCCGCCCTGCTGCTAGGAGCAGACCAAGCCCCATTCAGGGCTTGGGTATCCCCATGTGCCTTAGATTTGGTTAGGTTTCCCGCTGTGCTAATGAAGACACAGTGGCAATGCTCCTGGGAGGTGTAGAAAGGGGTGAAGGTGCTTGCGGTGCTATCCAAGATGCCGAATCAAAATTTCTCTCCCTCTATCTAGGAACGAAGTCCATAAAACGTTCAGCATTTTAGCATGCCTGTTCTGCAGTGGATTAGTGCTGGCAAAGCTTTTGTTAGCCCTTGCAGGTTTTTTTTTTTTTGAATTTTCATTTAATCATTAATATCTGAGTTATATCCATTAATATCTGAGTTGGCTTTTGTGTGACCTGCTAGCGAAATGCAAGCCTCTCACACCTCTTGGAGCACTGGACTTGCTCCCATTGCTCTATAGGAGGTGGTGGGAACAGTGGGTGCCCCTCACCAAGTGGCCACTCTGCAGCAAATGTGACAGCAGAGAGGAAACCGGCTGAGGCTGCCAGGGAAAGCAGCTGCAGTCTGTGCCCTGTGAGTTCAGGCTGATTCTTACCCTGGCTTTTTGAAACAGATTATATGCATAAATAATAAAATATCTTGCTCTGGGCAAGTGACCGCTGACTGAAGTGACACCATCAGGCAAAGTGTGGGCACCCCTGGGAATACGGCAATCCTCCTGAACGAATCTGGCTGGTTACACAGGAGAGTTTAAAAGGCTGGGTCTCACTGAGAGTCACCCATACCTCTCCTGAAAGGGTGATAGTTGGAGAAAAGGATGAAGAGCAAAGCGCTGCTCTTCTCCGGAGGGCTGATGCTGGCTAGTAATCCGTTAGACCAGCTTCTGTGGGCCCCTTCTCTCAATTCTCAGGCTTCAGGTTCTAAAGGACTGGGTTCCAGCTGGCAAAGGGAGCTTTAAGCAACTTCGCTTTCATACATGGTCTCCCAGGAGGGCTAAATGGATCCTGTGATGCCACCACAGCCGCCAACTGCATGGTCGCCCTCTCCCCTTTGTGCAGGGGCTGCCTCTGCCCCCCACTTTGCTTCTTGTAGTCTGGGTCCATGCTGGGGTCCTGCTACTGGTGTAAGAAGACTGCCCAGTAGGGACTGTCACCATTACCCATGGTGGCCTCGCTCTGCATGCTTCTCTCAGGTGGAAGCCAGCAGACATCCTATAGGCAAGGTCCAGCTGGCCAGAAGGCAACTGAAACTGCGAGGTCTCTTTCTGCCAGATTTTAAGCCCCACTGGACCACAGTGCTGTAACTGGGAAAGTGTCCCTCTCTTCCGGACCAGGCTGCCAGTGCTGCTCTGATGGTTGTTCCTGCAGCTTGCAGGGCTGGCCAGGATTGCCACATTATTGCTGGGCTGTGCTCTGCCCCTGCCCTGTCAGGCATATCAGACATTGTCCCTGGCACACACTGGGCTGAGGGAATGCCATCAGGGCATTTCTGCTCCTGCTTCCCGTGGACTGGTGGACAGCCCAGGTGCTGGTGCATACCCTGTGGCAGGACATTTTCCGCAGAAGGGGTGCATTGGGCATGTTTAGTGCCACTTTGAGCACCTTTTTGATAGGCTGTAAGCCAGGCTATGAAAACTACTGGCCACACTGTTCACTTGAACTGTTTGACTGGGACCCAGCAGGGAGCCACTGAAAGGAGAGCTGAGGGCACTTGGCCCCATAACAGACCCTGAGCTCACACCGCTGCCTCGACAGGCCAGACAAGGGTAGGTCTGTGCTTGTCGCCGTCCAGTCCAGTGGCAGAGATCTGTGCTCAGCCCTTCCCATGCACAGCCTGGGTGCTACGCTGCTCTGCTGGCTAGCTCTGGTCTCCTGCCCACCCAGCCACCTCACATGTGCCTCCAGGCACTCTGCTAACATTTCTGTGTGGCTTCCTATTAACCCGCACTGTTGCACAGTATGGGAGGGAGGGTGTCTCAGCTCAGGCATTCTCCAGCTATGCATGGGGCTATGCTTGCAGGCTGTGTGTGAGCAGTTAATCTGCATGCAACAGTGACCTGGAGGTGGTCCTCCAGATGTACCCAGCTATGCATGGGGCTATGCTTGCAGGCTGTGTGTGAGCAGTTAATCTGCATGCCACACACAGTGAAGTGACCTGGAGGTGGTCCTCCAGATGTACTGTAGGACACAGCTGAAGCACCAGCTGGATAAGTAGTCCGTGGCACAGGCAGAAAGCATGCAAGTCATGAACTTGTTGCATTTAAGATGATTTGAGTCCATCCCTAATGCTGCAGCACAAGAACAACCATTCATGCTAATCTCTTCTCAGGATGTGAGTTTCTGTTGTTGCCCTGAGATAATGGGGAAATAATGCATGTATGGGGAAGAGATGCCACCCAAGTCTGAGGTACAGGAACGCAAAGAGGAGGACTGTGTCCTCTCTCTCATCTGGGCTGTGGGCTTTCTCCCTGGGTCCCCCTTCCCTCCCCAACAAAAGCTTTGCATGATTATGAAACTGTGACAGCAGACAAAAAACCCTGACTGAGGGAGAGAAGCATAGTGGGCAGCCACATATTATCACAGTTAATCCCTTGTAGTTTTTCTCTGGTGAGAATTTGTGGCTAACAAATAGGGTGAAAAATTGCCACAGGCTGTTTGTGGGGTGCAGAGAGGTGATCAGTTTGGTTAAGACCAGCATTATTTCCCCACTCAGGTTCATCCTGTAATGCCTAATGAAGGACATGATAGTAGCTCCGGCGTGGATTAGCTGCAACCCCTCTGTTAACCTGTGCTATCCCACCGAGACGATACTGCAATAAATAATCAAGCACATCAGTGCATAAACAGGCTGCCTGTGCTCTCCCCAGGTCTTATTCTGGCGGAGCGAGCATTGTGTATTCCACACCAGGCTAATCATGGGGAGGAAATTTGCTGCAGACTGGAATCTCATCAACGCAAACAACAGCAATCTCAATGAATTGCAGCGACCCAAGTGTCCGCTTTAATCACTCACTCATGTGTTTCCTTTAGTAAAATAAAAGAAAACACAACACATGTAAACTTGATGGCTCTTAAATGAACAGTTTAATCCTGGCACGGCTGTTGCTTGTCTACAGAAGGAAGGGGATTGTCTTTACAGACAGCCTTCCAGATGCTGCGGCACTGAAGCGCGTGTTGCATGGTAGAAGGTAAAAAGATAATAAGCAAGGGAGGGAAGTGATGCTAGGTAAAAATCTGCTGCAAGGGAGCTAAAAAAAAAGTCATGCTGTAAGTAGGATGTACTGGACAAGTGCTTTGGAAATCAGGGAGTGTGCTGCTGGTGTGACAGTGGACAAGCTCAATGGCTGGTAGGAACTACAGGCCTGGGCAATGTTGAGGGGTCACCAACCTTTTCCTTCTGGAAGGAACAATTAAAGCTGTTATGGAGAGAGATATTTAGAGACAACAGAAGCTGCTGCCCAAGACAATCTGCGAGATATGAGTTAGCTCTTCAGGCCAAAGATAGGCTGCATCAAAAGTACTTCCTTAGGCTAGCTAGACTTTGAAACCTGCTCCTTCTACCATTTGGGTGAACTGGAGGATTTCTGCTGAAACAGAACTTACATTTTTTTGCACCATGGAGCTTTGGTTGTATTACATGCACTTATGGTGGTGTTGCACCTCAGCTCATTTCAGGAATAAATCCACAAATCCATTCTGTCGCCCTCTCCCCTCCCCGCAACAGAAATCCAGCGTATCATCTCCATTTGAAGTAAGTGGAAGCTGGACTTTTTCTTTCAACAGTCTGTAATAGACCCACGCATTATTTCATTTGCTATTTTCTCGCACTTAACCATCATTCCTCACTTTCCACAACCCTGAAAATTCTTGGGTTTAATTCAGGATTGTGTTAATAGATTTGCCCCAGGGCACTGGCATTGACTCCAGTGGTATAATACCTGATTTATGTCCTGTGTGAGATCAGAACCAAGCATGCCACCTCTAACCCTAAATCATTTTCTCACTTTCATATTGTAATATTGATCTGTCCATTTCAAAGCAGTCCAGGCATTCATCTTGTTATCAGATTCGCACAGGGAGCACAAGGCTATGTTCAGTCAATGATTTCTCAATAAATGCTCTATTTCTAAACAAAAAAAACCTCCAAAGCAGACAAACAAAAAGAGTTAATCCTTAGATTTGACTACAAAACAAAGCTGAGTTAATAAACTGTAAAATAGAGTGGAGCAACGGTGCTAGATTTCCCTATATTCATGTGGTTTTTAATTAGTGATTTACCCTGGGATAAAGCCCCTGAACTCAGCAGAGCTTGCTGCTAAGAAAGATGTTATTGAGCAATAAAGAGGCCTGACTTCCCACCATGAAGCTCTTGGTGCAGATGAGCATACGTGTCCCTTGGCTGCTCGTATTAAGGAATGAGGAATGTGGATTTAGGGAGAGTGAATGGTATGTTGGTTCAGCTAAAGGAATACTCTCCTTTTAAACCTGGAGCTCTTAGGATCCCACTAGCTTCCAAGATCATTAGTCCAAGGCTAAGCAATTCGAGCATCCTAGAAACTCTCTCCAAGTAGCGGAAGCAACCCGGTGCAGGTGCTGAGAGTCGTGTTATAGGCAGCTGGCTGGAAGGAAGGAGCCAAACGGGGCATGCAGAGATACCTGACACAACGCACCCAGAGAAGTTTGCCACTGACTTCAGGGGGATTGAGATTTCTCCTCCCCCCTGGTGCTCAGCATCACTTGTGCTATTGGGCAATTTGACATAGCTAATTGGGCTATTGACAGCCGGCTGAACATGAGCTGGCAGTGTGCCCAGGTGGCCAAGAAGGCCAACGGCATCCTGGCCTG
>NW_009217542.1:23107-35756 GCF_000690835.1 Fulmarus glacialis
CCAGGGAAGTGGTAGAGTCACCATCCCTGGAAGTATTTAAAAGACGTGTAGATGAGGCGCTTAAGGACATGGTTTAGTGGGCATGGTGGTGTTGGGTTAACGGTTGGACTTGATGATCTTAGAGGTCTTTTCCAACCTTAATGATTCTATGATTCTATGATTCTAATTTGCATTGAAACATGGGAATGCAGCACCCCCAGCCAACTGTATCACGATTGATGCAGCAATGCCTAGTACATGGCGAGTTAAACGTGCTGGTAGCTTCTCTCTCCTCCTCACTTCTGGCTTTTCTTGTGTATTTGATCATGCATTACCTCATCTCAGCCACACGCCATTAATTTTTTTAAATGTTAATCCTTGCAGGTCTAGCAGTCCTCGTAACAGGTGGTGAATTGGCTTGTTTATTGCCAAAGCTTTGGGAGAAGGTGGAAGTATCGCTAAAGATATTTGCGAGGAAATATGGTTTTAGCAGGGTGGGATAGAGTGGCTACATTTACAGTAGTAAACCAAATAGTGCCCAGGAACACTCTTGGATATGAAAATATTGTTGACTATCCTGTTAGAGACTTCTCAGGCACACTGCTGGCCTGTGCCAGCTCACATTTGCCTATGGGATTGCTGGGCATGGGTTGGGGACTGGATTGTTTTACAGACCATTCCCCAGAGGCAGTTTGCATATGGCTGCCCTGCTCTGGATGCGGGCAGAGCATCAGGCAGCTCCAGGCTGCTCCGTGGCACTTGGCATAGGCATATTCCCAAACCCCGATTTGCTAGTATAGCCGTATCCAGTGTCCACTTCACTCTACTGGTCACCCCTTCTCCCTTCTGTTTGGACCGTTGTAGGAAAGCACCACGTTTGTGGAAAGTCTCATTCCAGCCCTGAAAAAGTGTTGGCTTATGTTTCCAACACAACACTTGCCCCTGAGGGCATGGCTTGCTGTAGTCAGGTCATGCACTGACACCAGGCTTGCCTGGGCTCAAATGCCACGAGGGTTGACCTGAACACCAGCATCAAAGAAGAGTTAATACCAGGTTCAAGAGAAACAGTGAGAAGAGCCCGGGCAGCTGGCGCAAGGTCATTATGCTGGAGATGAGGTGTCGATACTAGAAGGAGGTACTGCAGGTTCTTCATTAAGATCCTGACTTCACGGACACTAAATCCCATCCAAAAGGCAGCATCTTCCATTATGCAGCCCCCTTTATGAGAGCAGGCAACACTGCAGTGTCTCCCGAGGAGGAATGCATCAGACAGTAATGGACTGTGTAATCCATCAGCCGTAAGTGATGCAATAGGCTGAGAAGAGTGTTAAGAAACAAATCTTAACTCTGCGGAAAGGTTGTTATCGCACATCAAGGCACTGCTGCTTACTTCTCGGCCACCCCATCCTTGTCCCTCCTGAACTGCTAGTCCTGGTCCACCCATGTCGCTGTTGACATGTGCAACCTCATGACACCATGCTGGTAGCACCTACACCGCTGATAGAAGTACAAACCTAACCCTGGCCTGCTGGCCCCATGCAGATCTCCCAGCGTAAACATGGCTGTCCACAGGTATTCATCATGTCTTTTTTCTCAGGAACACAAGAAGTCCGCTAAAGCAGTAAAGAAACATGGGCAGAAAGAAAAGCAGTTTTCATAAATAACTTAAGAAAATTGATCACATTTGGGTGGTCTAAATTTCATCAAACTCTCGCTATGCTACTCACAGGGGAGAGTTAGGTACCTCTGAAGACCTCTAAGAAATTATTCTGTGGGCTTAAATAAGGTGTGGAGTGAGACCATAGTCAGAGCCAGCCAACATGAAGCACTAGCTGCAGGGAAGTATGTACCATTTAAGCCATCTGCCTATGGCCAAGTATTGCCATAAAGTATCTCCTAGCCACCAATTCACACCCTGTCCCAGAACTCTCAGCTCCACCCCAAGCTCTGAGATGTCTTCTGAGATGGCCGAGGCAGTCACAGCAAGTCATTTAGCAAGGGATGCAACACATCCCCTTCTCAAGCAAAAAGGCTGAATGGACAGAGAGGCCTTCCTTGCACCGGCCTCTGTGTGTCAAACACACATGGCTCATCAAGGCATCATGCAAATCTCAGAGCCAAAGCCTGCCCAGAAATGCAGGGACTGTCATTTCCATTGCTTCAGTCTGAGCGAGACCCATTTCATGCCGCATTACCTTTTTACATGCTGCAGATGTAATTTTAAATACCTGTGCCATTCACTTCGCACTACATGCTACACACATGCTGGGAAGTAGATTATTTTGCTGGCAGTTTTGAGAACGCCGTGGTTACAACAATGCTCCCATTTGAGTAGCACCTAGTGAATAGGGTACAATATGCGATCAAACAGCCTTAGCAATCCCTTTTCATTAGTGGGAGTAAATGCTTGGCACTGCATCAATCTTCTTCTCCCTCTCTTCTTCCTCTAGGAGTGCCAAGTCATTTTAAAGACACATTAAATTGCCAGAAGACTCCCAAACAAAGCCAGTCAGCCTGCTGCTCGTTTGGATAAAGTTAATTACAGCAAAGATTAAAATCTGCAGTGCTTGATTGGTGGTGTTGAGACTTACAGAATCACATTGTCCTCGGGGAGCTGCTTGCCAGCTCTCCTCCCTCCTTCTTTCTGTGAGTGTGCCTTTTCTTTTTTGTTCTTCATAATTATTTTGTTGCCTTCCTTGCGGTGTAGCTGGCAAGACCCCCAGGACCAGGGGCTGAGCTGCCCGGGATGTGATGTGCTGCTGCCTCGTGCTGCTGGCAGGGCCCGGCTCGCGAGAGCGGCGTGGAGGTGCCCAACCTTCATCACCATTGGCATTGCATCTTGTCCCGGCTGCTGCCTTGGATTAGGAGAGGGGTGTTTTCCCAGCAGAGACAATATGTCCTGGGACTGATGGTGGTGCATGGAAGAGGCAGGAAGGGCAGCCTGCAGAGCCATCTAGTGCTGATTACAAGGTCCTCCTGAGTGGGTGGCTTCTGGCCAGTCCCGTGACCGCTCTTGAAGAGTGGTATATCTACAGCCTTTAGGGTACTTCTTGTCCTTTTTGTTTATTACGGTACCTAACACCTGCATTTCCCCAGCCAAGGTTTCAGTTCATAAGAACAAAATCAATAACAAAAATAATGGGTAATAAGAAGGATTTGTGACGCCAAAGAATACTAAGGTCTGTCATGCGGGCTAGCAGCGTGTCCTCTGTCACTGGTTTTTTTGCACCCCTCCCGGGAGGAATTGAAGCATTTTGGGGAAATGCTTGGAGGGGAGGAGAGAGAATAAACTTGCCCTGTGCTGACGTGGCATCCTCAGCCCTTTCCTGGACTGCTGAGGCCAATGTGCTCGGCATCAGGGTGCTTTTAGAGATGGCTGGTGTGAGAGGTGTCAGAGTGGTGAAAGCGATACAGTGCTGCATAGAGAGATGAAGGGCCCTACATTTGTGTCTAATGCTGGACCTTAGTAATGTCCAGATAGGCCACAGAGAGTAAATTTCCTCTGTTTTAAAAGAATAATAATTCAATACCTTCATAAAAGATCACAAAAAGACGAGTGTTTGTCAAGTGGAGAATACTAGAACACAGTCACAGATGCATTTTAGCTTAGTTGGGTAAAAGAGGATTAATGACTGATTTTGATTGAACGCAAGAATATTTGATTTTTTAAAAAAATACATAAAACATTCAAAACATCTGGACCAAAGTTTTCTGGAAAATGAATAACTGGGCTTGTCCCTTGAAACCCCTGACCAGGGGGTTGGCTGCCTTAGGAGCATATGTGATTTGGCATCCCACCTATGGAGTGTAGGATACTGGGTCACATGGAGAAAATATGGATCAATATGCTGGCACATATGTAACATATCTGGTGGTTTCACATATTCTGAGAAAGTTAATTTCAAGTATATTCTTGACTTAATACAGCCATTGCCCAGAAGTGCCATTCTTATTTAAGGATATTGCATTGAGCTTCCATGCACAGATTAGCTGCCTGCAAGCTCTTTATCTCTGCATTTCCCTCAGCCTTATTTAAACTCTGACTCTTATGAGGTGACTGCATGCCAGGAAGACAAAGTTTGTGCCTCAGCGTGCACGTGTACGAGAGTGGGGCTCCTCAGGGGCCAGGCGGTAAGAAGGGGAGAAGGAGGAAACAATACAAAATGCAGAATCAATTTCATGCTGCCTAAAGCCATGCTTGTTCTTTGATGGATAAGAGAACATCAGGGGATACAGAGTATTTATTTGGCATGTATCTCCCACCAGTAGATAAAGGAAGAGCTGCTCAGAATCACTGTGTTGCAGGTTTTCAAAGGGAAAAGCAATGTCTAAAAGTGCAGGGAGAGAGAGCAACGTGAGATTTCTTTAAAGGGGACTTAAAGAAACCAGCATGAAAGCAAGTACTTAGACTAAAAGCAGTTTCCTCTGCCAACTGGTTTGCTCTTTTCTACTTGAAATTCCATTCAGAGACTTAAAAGTTGCCGCTGATATTTCGCAGGACATCTCCACTCCCCTTCTCTCCCTCACTGGCCCTCCCTTGTGCGGTAGGACATATAAGCATTTAACTGTCACAAAAAAATAGCACCTTGAGCGGTTTGCAGGCACTTGAGGTGCTGTATCCTGACACAGTGACTTTAAGCTGTGTGTACTGGAGGGAGGAAACAACGAGGCAGTGATGAAAAGCTTTGGAATAGGGGGTGATTGCTGACTCAGAAAAGATTTTGTGCATGCAGTGACAGAGGTGACAGCCAGAAACGCTACATGGATTTGGCTGAGTGGTCACTCCAGGCCTGCTCTTGAGGAGGGTGTTTCGCTATGTTTGTCTGTCTGTCCTCGTTCTTGGTACGTGGCTTCAGGCACCTAATTCTATGGAGATTCGTACACTGCTTACTCTAATTGAAAGTCTTCCTGGAGTAAAGCCATTTAATGAGCCTCTGCCCTGGCTGATTTGCTCCTTTCTCTCAGAAAATGTCTCACTGGGTTCACAGCCTGAGTGGACCGAAACTGAGCAGTTATCCACTCCACCAAGCCCCTCTGAGAGGCAGCGTATCCACTGAGGCCAGCATCCTGGCTAGCACAGTTACCTGGCTCCTACTTTGCTGGAGATGACCCAGTGCCTGCCCACAGAAGCGATGTAGACTCTCCCTCATCTTCTCCTGGTAGGATAACCCACGTAGGCAGCAACGTGTTGCGCTTTTGGCAAGCCTGGAGTCAAGAGGGTCCTGGGTACCTACAGCTTTCCCTTCATTTCAGGTGTGGCCTTAGGGGCTTTAAAATCATCCTGGGCTTATAAAATCGGGGACTCAAAAGGAGCCGTTCCCTGGCCAATGAAGCTAGCTTGTAAATGGGGGCCTTTCACTCTGTGCTTCCTCTCTCCCCGTGCTAGAAGTGAAGATGATAATAAAATGTGAACATCAAACCTTGTTTTGCGGAATTCTTTGATCCACAGATGGAAGGTTATATAAATGCAAAGCGCTATCATTATTTATAAGGAACACACAGTCTACAGCTCCTTGCAATCTGGCACGGTGGAAATAAACAGGAAGGCACAAATTTAGCATGATGACTTCACTGCCAGACCTAATAAGATGCAAAGACAGGCTGGGAAGATGTGAGTTTGTTTGAACACATGTTGCTGTTTTACTGGTAATTGGCAAATACAGGAATAATTATGAAAAAATTAATGAAAAAGGAATCTCTCGTGCTGGATTGACAGGTGATGAAAACTGATCTGACCCCTCTTAGTGCAGCAATCTCTGGGAGTTTGCATCAGTTTAATTTCCCTTATTATCAAAGCCTTACTTCCAAAGAAATGTATGTTTTAGAAGCTGGCTGCTTTCCTTCCAGGTAGGTAGATAAATGACTCCCTTAAACCACTGCTGACTTACAGTGTTGGGTATTTTGTGCAGTTGCAATGGGAATGCATTTTAAACTGATAGCAGGCTGACAGCCTCAGAAACCAAAATCCAGGAGTTATGCTTAAGAGGAACAGGTGGGAAGACAGCTGCTCCTCTTCTGCTAAAAATGAAAGAGCAAATTCCCTCGCTTCTGCCTGGCTTTAGGGAGCAGCTCTCCCCCTCCTGTCTGGCTGATGCCGTGGGATCCCTCTTTTCCCTCTTTTGACCATTTTTTGTTCCCAGTGAGTAGGCACAGTACAGGAAGGGAAATACAAGCTCTCTGGCAATGTGGCTCAGCTCTTCCCCCGGGAGATCCCAGTGGAGGAGGGGAGCTCACCAAAGTCTTGCTCGCCTCTTGGTTCCCCTGGGACTCACATGCTGCTGAGATTTCTCATACCTGGGGATCAGTAACTCGGTGCAGACACTGAAGGGTGAAGGCTGTGGGCCTCCTCACTGGCTTTGCCTTCGATACTGCGAGTGCCCTGTCACGCGACAGGGAAGACGCTGCTCCCCGTGGTGCTCTGCAGCCCCCCTCTCCCCTGCTCACCGTGCCGGACAGAACCGCTCCCAGCAGTGCAGCCCAGACCTCTCAGATTGCCTGCCCCAGGGAGGCACCGGCTCCCTCTCCCTGCAGCGCTCGTTCTGAGCCCCACATCAGATTAAAACATAACCCTGTTTGCTCAGAGCTGCTGGCTGGTAGGGAGCTGCGTGGGCTGGGGTTGGAGCTGCAAGTGGTTTTTGGTGGCTGCTGTGAGTTGACCTGGTTATGGGGCTGTTTTACAGCGCGATCACACCAAGCCCGTTCAGATTCGGCACTGCCCGGAGAGGCGAGGGGAAACAGAGGCAAGTGCGCTCACAGTGCGGCAGTATTTTGGCATCTGGCTCCAGCCCTCCGTAGAGCCCACCCAGGGATTTTAGGCAGCAGGTCAAAGTACAGGGGCTAAGGGACCACGGCGCATGGGCTTGGTTTTCAAGGCACACCTTTGCTTAGGACTGGGAGTCAGGAGGAGGGCCTGGGTAAGAGAGACCTGCTTAGGCTTACCAATTACACAGGCAGGCAGATGGCCATTTTGTTATTTGAAAATCTTGTTCCCTCGTGCTGAGCTCTGTTTGCGCTCTGGATGTTAGGTGAAGCCCTGCTGCCGGCTGGCTTTTCTGAGCGGCTGCACTCCTCTCTCCTGGTGCGGGGATTTGCTCGTGCTGAGCTCCACGGCGCCGGGCTGCTGGTAATGCTCATCGCTGCCTCTCCGGGGGCTCTGGCTGGAGCTCAGCCTGGGAGGAGGAGATGCCCTCTCCCTGCCCCATCCACCCCTCCAAACAGAGGTGCAGGAATGAGTTTTCGTGCTGGGCTCCCATAGGTGGGAGAAAGAGTAGGAAGTTCAGCAAGATTTGTAACTCAGCTTGCTGTTATCAACACAAGGTACACTAAGATAGGGGACATGTCTAGAGATGGGCTGAACACCAGATTTGCTCCAGGAATGACATAGATACAAAATGCAGTATTTCCCAGACCCTGAGGAGCACTTGGTCTCAGGGTGTTGAAGGACTTCTGACCAGTCCCATATATATTCTGGGTATATACCATGGCCAGTCATGTAGGGGATATGAAGTGGTATGCTTGATTAATACTTTTGGACTATGCTTGAGCTGGATGGATACTATAGGTTTTGTGAAGAGATGCTCTTGTCTTTCATGAAAGTATACGTTCTCTGGATTTTGTGTTGTGCTCTGGAGGAATGAATCAGTCATCTATCCGGAGAAGAGATACTTTGCCAAGTGCTTTGATGCACAGTGTTTTGGGGATATATTTTGTGGAAAAAAAACATTGTCTGATCTTTTGATGCTCATTCTTTCTCCCTCTGTGCCCCCTGTTCAGTGAATAAGTACTAATACTTTTTCTGAGTATGGGACTAGCTGCTAGTATTCCTCAGAGTCTCTTATACACTATGTGCTTTGTACTGTACATATGCTGTATTTCCTGTGAAGGTGGTTAACTTCTCCGCTTCCCTCAGCAGTGAATGGTGCTGCAGTGCTTGGGCTGGGAAAGGACATTGCCAGCTACAGCAGTCTAGAGATGTCTCTGTGTGCAACAGGAGGGGTCTGCTAAAAGGTCCTCCCACATCCAGAGATGAATGTCTGCAGTGGCAGAAACCAGAGCAGGGTGCTTGGTGCCTGCTATGGGTGAGGGATAACCCAGACTCTACCTATTATATATTGGCCCCAGTATCCATAATCCCCTGTTTCCACCTCAGCGTTCTCAAACAACCCTGTGCTTTTTCAAAAGGAGAGAGGATATATAACTCAATGGGCAAAATCACAAATATCACTGCTGTTCCGTGAGAGCTGTGATATGACTGGAAAGCATGTACGAAGTGAGTATCACAGCCCTCTCCTGCTGTTACGTTTTTGTTTGCTGTTCAGCTGAACTGAAATCTGGGACCATCATCAAGCAGAGGAGGGCGGACATGTCACAGAAGTGATTTCCACACCCCGCTGGGCCTCAGCTCGTGGAGAAGCACCTGTGGAAAGTGGTATCCAGCATGGATTTGCCTGCTTGCTCTTGCCAACAAGCAGCAAGCTGAAATGAGCAGTATCTGCAGTCTGAATTGCTGCTCATTGCCAGTAAGCAGGCCCAGCAATAGAGAGGATTGGGAAAAAATGCAATACATCTCTATGTCCTCTGGCATATACAACAGGTGAATATGCAGCAGGGTAAGCAAATCCATGGAACGGCTTTTGTATTGTTGTTCTTACACCTGGGCAAACTACTTTATCATATGCTAAGGTCAGGTTCGTAGACACGGCATCAGCTGTAGCACCTTGCACTGGAGCTAGCTAACACAGGATGCCACATGCTCCTCCTGAAACATGTTCTGGGCAATTTCCCTTGGAGTCCAGGAGTCTCAACAAGCCATTTCTGCGGTGGGATGATAACTGGAAGGTTGCTAGTACTGGCACAGTCAGAAGAGGGATGCATTTTACTGCTGCTACATTATGTTGCTGCCTTCACCACGCAGGCTGAATCCCAGTGAAGTCAGTGGCTTTACTGGAATTGCCCATAGTGTCAACTCAGAGGAGGAACGACCCTCTTCCTCTGTTAGGAGGTCGCACCTTTGTTTAGTGGCAGTGCCGGCAGGGGAGCATGGCAGCTTGCCCACACCCGATGGGGATCACAGCAGCAGTATGTCAGGCAGGACCGGTTGTTGCCTTCTCTGGCTGCATAGGCATCTCTGGTGGAGGTTCTCAGTCTGGGTCATTCTCAGCCTGCTACTACTAAGGAAAGCCTCTTGATCAAGCAGCGATGCCCTTTCCCCTCCCCACAAACCTTCCCCTCCACCCCCCAGATCCCTCTTTGTTGACTATATCCTTCCAATCTTTTTCAGTTATCTGCTAATCTCCTCACAGTCACTGTTGAGCCAAGCTAAACATATGCTCTTTTATTTTTCCCTTGTAAATCAACTCCTCTGCCCCTTTCATCATGTTTTACTGCTCTCCTCTGAACTCTGTTCACTTCGGGCACATGTTTCTGGCTGTTAGATGCTAAAAGTAGAATATAGCCCCTCAGCTCTGGGTGTTGCCTGGCTGGAAGGGGCTATTACCTCCTGCAGCACCTCAGGGACAGGAAGAAAGTGACCTATTGCTGCAGGAGCTGCAAACTGCTGCTCCTCAGCTCCGGCTGTTGCAAACCAGGCAGCTACCTTCTTCCTCCTGGGCTAGCCGGTGCTCTCCTCCTAAGAGGTCTTCTTTTACCAGCTGAGACAGGCCGCCACGGACAGAGCAAAACTGCCTTGCCCACTGCTGCCACACAAGGTTTTCACCACAGCTTGTCCCAGCACTAGTGCTCAGCCCCGTCCCGCTGCCAGTGCTGGCGAGGGAGGCTGGAGGAGGAGAGGACGAGCCTGCATTTGCTAGCAGTGACTCGCTGCCTTTGCAACAGCCACGGCCTGGCTGCGGAGGCAAAGTTCCTCTGGCTCTTTGTCATGTCGTATTTTATGGCCTGCTTGCATATGAATTTATTATCTGCCACTGCCAAACCTCTTCCAGTTTCACTGTTTTCTGATTTTTCCTCCCTGCCTTTGCGTATCTGTCGCAGATCACTTTTTTTTTTCCCCTGCCACATTTCCCTTGCATTTTTCATCTGAGAGGGAACTCATTTCTTTTTAATTCCAGATCACAGTCTCTCCGGGTCCGCTGGTCTTTCTTCTCTCTCCTGCCTTTCTGCTACTTGCAGCAGCCATGACTTCAGGACCTAAAGGGCAGAAACATAAATAAGTAAGGGAGAATCCCCAGGACAGCAGTAATACATGGCTAAAGTAATGAAGCTAAAAGGTTGGCTTTGTTGTATACCCGGCAGCATTAGCACAGTGCGCAGCCTTGGCTCCTGAGGTACCATCACAGTCTGTTGATGATGTAATTGTAATGATGTCTCTTTCTGTGGGGCTGCTCAACTGTAGCTTGTCTGCCTAAGCTCTGTGAAATGTTTTTCTTCATAAAATAAATGTTTCTAGTTAAAGGCCGTTGTGAGAGGACATACAAAGTCTACAAGGTCAGGCCTACAGCTGCACAGTTTGAACCGTATCTTTAGAAAAATCCAGCTGCAGAAGCTGGAGATGCTGGGCAGCTGTTTAAAAGCATAGTTTTCTGACTAAATGCATCTGCCGCTGATGTTTTGACAGCTTTCAAAATAAGATGGCATTTGCAAATATCCATGTCTCTTAATCCAAAAGCTTTATGGATGGCTGTATCTCAAGGAAATATTCCCTGCAGGTTATTGTTGCAAATGATTGCTGATTTGTGAAGCTCACGCCCCTGATAAAAAGTGGTGGGTAGGTGGGGCTCTTCCAAGGCTCTCTTTCTCCCTGGCAATTTGAAATGATTCATTTTGTAGTCCAAATGTTTGTCCCTGAGCCTTCTGCTAAGCTTCCAATCTCGCATTCCAGCTGCATTACTGCTAACCCAAGCAAACCACCGCAGTGCCTCCTACAAACCCCCCCAGTGCCTCCTAGGCCCAAGGTCTCCCAGCCAACCCGAAAAACATCGTGCCTGCTGCCTGAGAGGGTTTCGGTTGTACTGCCTGGCAGGTGACATCGCGCCTGAGACACAGCTGGTGGCTGTCCCCAGAAGAAGGGACAGCACAGCCGCCTCTGCAACCATGATGTCTCCAAGCCAGCGCCATAGTCAACCGGGTGATGAAATAGAAGATGAACAGTGCCTAAAACCCGGTGGTATAATGGGGAAAGCAGGAAGAGCTGCTTGTTGACTGTCACAGCAGCTGTCACGTGTCATACACAGGACTGAGCTGCATAGACCAGAATACTGTTGAAGTAAAGTGAGGTGGTTTATCTTCTAACTGCTGTCCTCTTGCAGGACTCTCAGTCCCTTGACGGGCCCTCACTGGCAATGTAACGTGTGCACAGGCATGCACACATGCAAACTTACACATGTGCAAAATTATGAGCCATATATGCTCACATGTGAGGCAGGCTGACTAATCAGTTTGTTCATGGAAAGTAGAGGTCTCTGTCCCTCTATTTCCGTGATACAGCAAAGAGGTGTCTGAAATACTTGGGTGACCTGATACTCTTCCATGACCTCAAGGATTCATGTCACGTAAGTTGCTTGCCTCTGTGACTGACAGAGTGCAGGACAGGCTTTGTGGAAAGGTAGATCTGGGCTGCAGAGCCTGTGTACGACGACGTGTGTTACAGCTTCTGGTGCTCCACATTTTCTGTGCATTTTTAAAAAGGTGAAATGAGACTTTAAGATTTAATCAAAGCAATTATTAGTGCTTTATAAAGAATCAAGACAGAGGTACGTTTTGTGTTTTGCGGGTATACACTAATTATTTGCTACTTATTTGCAATGCTGGCTGCGGATATGTTTGCTATTGTCCCAGGTATTCTTCAAAGACAGCATCAAAGATGGGACCCAGCCATCGAAGCACCAGCACATCCTTAAAATGGCCCTGAAGATTCTCCCATTTCTCTGATAATGCTGTTGCATATTAGATCATCTGCTGTACCCACAGTCCTATTAGCAGAATGGGGCTGAATTTGTTTCTCTTTACAGCAAATCAGAGCTACCTTAAGAGTGCCAGAGTTAATGCTAAGTTAATGCCGAGTTCCCACCTCTGCCTGTGACAAAGCACCCTGTTGCCACTGAATTTCCAGACAAAGATGAAAAAAAAGGGGAAGGAAAAAAAGAAAAGACCAGAGAAAAGGAAATGTAGCTCAAATTTACTGCATGACAGTTCAGATCAGTGTACTTGGAAAAATAAATCTACCTGCTACAAAAATGTGCAATCCCCTGCAAAATGGGTGTGGGTGTGGGTGCGTGTGTCTCCAGATTCCTGGGTTGGTTTAAGAGGTTCCTCTTCAGCAGCAGTGCTTAACACACGTTGGTAACAGGTTAAGCATGTCCCTTCCTTTCAGAATTGGAGCTGTCTGGGGAAGACTGAATGGAATAATTGATTTTTTTATCAGACGCAATAATTGAGGAATAATGGAAAAGGAGAGCCTGGAGGAAGAAGGCCCTGGGAATTGTGGTAATACAAAGAGGAGGAATCCCTTGGGGGCAGATCATATCAACTGAAGTGGAAGAAATATATAGGCTTTTCTGTCCTTCTAGCCTCTTATAACAGCAAAATGAAGAGAAGAGCAGGAAGTACGAAGGGAAGAATAAAGCCAGCTTCTGCTCTCATTCACTCCACTTTCAGATTAACCCTCTGCTGTTTTATATAACTGAGAGTAAAACGGGATGTCCTTCCTCTTTCC
>NW_009217542.1:35782-50961 GCF_000690835.1 Fulmarus glacialis
TGTAATGATGCTGAAAAAAGGCTGGGTCAGCAGGTGCAAGGCTGATGGTGAAGAGGCAGGCCTGGCGGGTCTGGGTTTGTGGTTTGGAAGAGGCCACTTGCAGCATGGCTGACAAGAATAAGCTCATGCCTCTTTCTGAGAAGTATTTGAAGAAAGTGTGGATGGTCTGCATCAAGCAAAAAACCCACAAGCCTAGAGAAATGTCTGCAAAACATCAGGAAAACTTAGCGAAAACAACTGTCAATTTCCCTATTCTCTGCTCCCTACAAGACACTTTTAGTGATTCATGGCACCTTTCAATATCCCAGGTCACAAAGATGCACTGCCTTCCCTTGGGGAAACCTATTACACACAGTAACACACTATCAATGCCTGGTAAAGTTTTCTGAGACTTTATAAATTAATTTGTTTCTTTATCCTTTGTTATGCTTCTCTTCCTTCCAGTAATTTTGCTGTCCCTCTTTTATATCTGCCTACTTGTCAGCAATTATCCTACTTATTTTTAGTCATTGCTTAGTGAACTGATACAAACTTTGCTCTTTCCACTTTTCCTTGTAATTAACGTCTCTATTCTGGCAGTCAATGTATATTGCTCTATCAATAACTTTTGGATATTGAAGTGCCCAGAACAGAAAACAATATTTTAGGTGTGGCATCTGTAGAGAAAGAAGAGCTGGGCTTGCCGCTAAATAATGTATACTGTGCTTCTGTGCACGGACAAGGGTGCTTCATTGCCTTGCCAAAGTCATATGCAATTTGCCCTGTGTTATAACCCTTACCGTTCCAGTGTTGCGTATCTCTCTTTCCCATTAAGCACCTGTGGTTTGGGTTATTTTCCTCCTCCCTCCCTGATCTCCTCAGATACATTTTTTTTGCCAAGCTTAATGTTTCATTTGGGTAATTTCTTCCTGTTGTTTCAATTTGTCCAGCTCCCAGTTTGTTATTTCTCCTCCTTGGCTGCCTTTGAAAGCAGGCTCTCACATCCTCTCTGCTCATTCCTCCAGACCGTTCCAGATCTTTAATGAAGATATTAATGAAACCAGAATAAACAATGGAACAGTAACAGGCTCGCTGCAACACCCCTCCTGACACTCCCCTTACTGGGCACATACCCCCAGGCGTGGCCTGCAGCCAGCATTGACACTCTATCATGTCCACATCTATGTCCTCGTGAATTTGTTTTGCCGCTGTAAGAATTCACAAGTTGCTCTACAAAATGCCCTTCTTACCGAGTGGGCAGAACTGCATTTCCTTTTTCCATCATCGTAATTTTAGGAAGTGTGTCAGGACAGCAAGCCAGCGTGCCCTGATGTGCTTAATCATTTCCCATCACTCCTAACCTACAGTGCTCCTCTGTATTCCTTGCTTGGCAGCCTACCTGCTTTGCTTGTGCTCCTCAGCTTTGCTTCACAGCATTTATCTCCAAAACCTTTCCCAATTCCTCACACACCAATATACATCCTTAACCTGTGGTGTATGCAGCCCTTCCAGGTTCCCCTCCAAGCTCGCTGCAGTTTATAGGACCAGAGCCTCAGCTGCTGTAAATTGTCATAGTGCCACAGAAATCAATTGAGCTATGCGATTTGTTCACCAGCTGGGCATCTGGCTTGGATTTTATGAAAGGCCATTTGCCTGGACTGCAAATCGGGCACTAAACATCCCTAGGGCCAAGTGAGCTTGGGGAATGAAGGTGAAAAAAAAAAAAAGATATTGCAGAATAAGCCAGCTCTAGCAGCCAAAGGACCTGGAGGAGGGCCAGACAAGACAGAGAAAACCATCAGCACGGACTTCTGTACTCTGAAAATGCCACTAGAGTCCTTCCTGCAGAGGTGTCTCTGCTCCTTATTCTGGTGGTCCACCTAGTCCTTACACAAGTTCTTTTTCTTTGTCACCTCACATTTGCTTGTATCACAGCAGTACCTCTGCTCAGGTAGCAAGACTCTTACTGTGTAGGGTGCTGCATGTGCACAAAAAGACCAAAAACTTATCCTGGAAACCTGCACACCACCTGCCATGGGTGGATGCAGTCTGGGAGCAGAATACTACTATCTATAAAAGAGCATAGGCAGCTTGATAGGCTGTGATCCTGGCCCCTAAATGCTGGGAGACTTGCCTCTGTGGGCTCCTCCTTCCTCTACCTGCTTCCCTCCCTTCCTCAGGTCCCATCTTTTCATGTTGCCCCTTTTCTTTTAGTGAATCTCCTCCTGAAAGCAACAAAACTGCTCAGATTTATTGCTCAGAGTGATACAGTAAAAATAATACTGTGATACTGATCTGACATTTGCTGCAACTAGCTTGCTCCCTGCCTGTGTGTGCTCTTCTTGATGAGCCCTGCCTTTCGCCTGCCTGCAGGCAGAAGTGGTACCTACGGAGACTTTGGGTGAACCATGTGCAGCATGAATTCTCTGCTACTTTGGATTTGTACAGCACCTACCAAGAGAACAACTCACTTCTCAACTGGCTCATAGGTGCTTCTGGAATACGTATAAGCCATAATTAAACAAGCCCCAGACTGAATAAGCAAGTGAAAAAGAATCAGCATATTTTAACACCTCTGGAAGGCAGGGCTGCATGGCGATGGCACTCTTCCATGATTTGTCATCACCTTTAATCAAGGTGTTTCCAAAGGGCTGGCCAGACTTCATTTATTCTTTTAAGTTTAGTTACCACAGAGGAAGATGGTAATAAGCGTGCCTTGTGTCTGCGGCTATCACTTTGTGTCCTCCTTTTTTGGGGAGGAAAATGGGAAGCAGGAAAACACACCGAAGAGAAAATGCTCTGAGAAGACGTCAGGGTTGCCCGGTGCATAACCTAGCTGCTGTTTGTGAAATCCCATGGCCACTCTCCTAGAGATCCAGAAATCATTCAGGTTGTCCTAGCTGAGCCACAGTAACTCACTGCATGCCTTCCCTTAGCTGAAGACAAAGTGCCCTTGCTGAGCCCTTGCACACAGAGGTCTGAGCAGAGCTCGGTGCTCTCCGGCTTGCCACCAGCCCCGTGTGCCATCGGGCAGCTGCTGGTGACCCTGAGCAGAAACTCCTGCCCTGGAAAGGGGCCTTTGCTGCTCACCTCTAAGAAATAGTTTGTACTTGAGACGGAGAAAATCTGAGGCTTCTAGCAATCATTAGGAAAGCACTGAGGCATACAAGCTGTTGGGTTGTTGGTCATTTGGGCAGTCCCCAAGAGGCATTTGTGTGGATGGGAGGGTGAGAAATGTGCCTTATACAACATATGTAAATGGCAACCAATTTTTCTTTTTTTTTTTTTCTCCCGAGTGCAAAAGGCCTATAAAACAATTAGAGCTTAAAATTGGACTCCTGGCAGAGAACGAGAGAGGGAGTTTATGCCTTGTTAAGTGTAATCAGTCTGGTGATAAGGGGACAATTTCAGCTGTGTGAGATATAATTACATCATAAACTCCACATTACAAACAGGGCAAGCAGAGGTGAAAAGGTAAAGAGGGAATAAACTATGATGCCCTTTGGGGGACGTGGCAGAGGAGACTTTTCTGGGCTCCATTTCCCAGAGAAACTTTTCCAGCTGGAATGGGAGCTGTGAGCGTGCAGGAAAGGCACGCCGGCACCTCAGGGGTAGCGCGTGCCCTTGTTCTGCTGGGAGGCTGGACGGGGTGCCTTGCCATGGCCACACCTGACGTTTCTCATTTGCCAGCTGGAGTGGGATGTTACTTTGGGCAAGTTAAATATTAATCATGTTTCAGAAAACAGACAAACATTTCTTTGTGGCCTGAAGCTGGTGGAGAGTGTCTGCAGCCATGCTGCCAGCTGAATGTAGGATGACAGCCAGCTGCAAAGAAAAAGGAGGCAAAAATAACCCTCCCAAGTGGTGGTGGCACACCTAGGGCTGAGGATGCACAGCCTGTCTGCAGGGACAGGGGCTGTAACATAGCTCAGCACCATACTGCAGAGGACATGGCTGCCTGCACAGGAGTGGGCAAGCTGGTCTGGAGCCGACTGCAGACAGGTCCTAAACCTCCAACAGGACCCTCAAGATGTCCCACCAAAGGGGTGGTGATGTAGAGCTAAGCACCAGCTTGTCCCTCTCCCAGGCTACCCGTGGCAGCAGTAGGAAAGGGTCTTCTCCCTCCATGCAGGACACCCCACCAGGCACAGGGAAGGGACCATGCACATGCATGGGGCTGGCTTGCCCTGGGGACCAGCTCTAGCCCGCCCCGTCTGGGGAGACATCTCAGAAACGCTGCTTAGAGCACATGTGGCTGCTTGGGTCTTACCAGGAAGAACGAGAAACAACTATCTATCTGGGGGGTGTTAACATTTGCTACTTTAGGTAAATATTTGTAGATGTGATATTTTGAAATGAGGGAAACTGAGGAATGAAAGAGAAGCACACTGCGGGGACACAGGTTTATTTGTTTGAGAACAGTTTTTGGAAATCCGAGGTTTCTCAGCTCAGGGACTTGAATTATTGAAAAAAGGTTAAAATAATCTTGGGAAAGTCTTCTTTTATAGTTTTCTCTCTCAAAAATAGATGGGCCTTTTTTAAACAGTTGTTTCAGAAACTCTGGTCCCCATTTCTGGATTTGCTGCTAAAAACCTGCCTTATAGAGTAGGGAACTGCGGCTGGTTCTGGGATTAAGAGTTCTAGTCTTTTCTTGTCACTGACATGCTGCATGGTATTAGACAAATCACTTAACCTTTCTGTGACATACTTCCCCATCTGTAAAATGAGGTTGATAATCATATTTGCTTACTTCACAAAAGTGTTAGAAGAATGAATTATCGCAGTTTTTATAACCATTTATATCTCTCTTTGGGGCAAAGATTGCTTTTTTTTCTGTGCTCATGCAACAGTACAGGAGTCCTGCTCTGTAACGGATGTTCTTAAGTGCTATTATGGTATAGAAAGATAAAAATTAAATATAGCTTTTGACAATGGAGCGAACAGGGTTTGCAAGTATAGCAAATACAGTGGGTCAGATTAAAAGAGCAGGAACTCCTTTTTTTTTGGTGCTGAAGAAATGATCAATTAAGTATAGTGATAGCATCCTGAAATATAACCCTGCCTCAAAGTGGGCAGTGTAACCCTCTGCTGGCAACCACTCTTCTGTAAAGGACAGAGAAAAATGATTAATGTTTATACAGCTCTGTGAATAGATCATTATTATTACTTAGATTAGAGTGCTTGGAGGCTGTGGACAAGATCAAATTGCACTAAGAGCTTTACAAGCCTGAAGCTGGAGATAGTCCTCACCCTAAAGAGCTTGAGGTTAAAAGAGACAAAGCATGAACTTGAGGTTAAAAGTGACAAACCGTGTCCAAGGACACAGGTCACTGCCAGAGATGGGGATTCCCAGGCTGACGTTATTTCAAGTCATTCATGTCACTGACTCTGCATGACTATCGCTCATGTGCGGTTCTTGTACTGCAGGTCACCTTCATTCACACAGGTGTTTTTACTAGGAACAGGCATGAAAATGCAGACTGGCCGATCTGGAGACATAGGGACCATAAGGAAGGAGGGAACTGGGGAAGCTTGAACTAGCTTGTGGAGCAGTGACCATCACCAGCAATAGTCAGTGCAACCTCGGATAGTGCCTGATGCTGCTTTCATGGGAGAGACTTCCATGCATCTCTCAGGACTGATTCAGTCATGAGTAAGAAGCTTACTGACATAGTGCATTTAAAAAGACTAATTAGTCCCTGGTGCTGTCTACAAGGAAAGACTTAAGCTAAAAGTAGCTTAACACAGTTTCACAGGATGGCAGTGAAGCAGCCTGGATTGAACCCTGCTGTGAATCATTACTGCCACAGCTGTAGCATCATATAGGACTGATCACAATTACTCTGTGCTAAGTCTGGGGCTGACGTCATTAGGCATCTACTTGAGGCATCCCCTTTATGACTGGCTCAGTCCTTCACACTCATGCATGTCTTTTTGGTCCAGCACAGGTCCTAGTTTACGGACAGAGAATTGCAGCAGGGGTAGGTTGAGGCTATGTCTGTGCTTTGGGACTCAGAAGTGGTTCCCAGCTCCTGGCTTTAGTTTTGGGTGAGACCCTAAATGTATACATAGCCTCCCCACTGCAGTTGGTTCCCAACGGTGGGAGCCCCGGACTGGAGAGGAGCTGCACTGTGCTCTGGTATGGCTCCTGACCGCACACCTGCAGGGCCGTGGCTCTAAGAAGGGGCACCCACCCCCAAATCTGAATGTGACCTTGGTGGCTTCCCCAAAGACATACCAGGAACAGCAAGCTGTGCCAAGAGGAGAACTCGCGCAGAATTGCTGCTCTCTTGTCTAGGCCACCTTGTCACCCTCCCTCGCCTTAGGGAGGATAGTTTTTGTCATTTTCCTGAAACGGCAGGGCCATGATTTCCAGGAGCTTTCGGGACCCTTCTCAGTTTGGCTTTCCGGAGTGTTTAAGGAAGATTCACACCCTGAGGGTGGGCCCCCTGCATTCCCTGCCAAAGTCAGGGTCAAAAGTGGTAGGGAAGAGATGGAGATGAACAGCTGGGCTTGTGAGGAGAAACACTGACCAGACAGGACCTCATGGAGCACTGGGAAAGCCTTGTCCAGTCTGAATATGATCACCTCTGGACTGTGAGCTGTAGTGAGACCCGTAGGAAAATCCTTGGTGTTTGTTTGATAGACAGCCAAAGCCCCATCGGCCAGCCTCGCAGTAATATGCTACGTACCATCAGCGTTTCATGGCTAGAGAAATGAAAGCAGAGAGCAGGCTGAGAAGGTGATAACCAGCACCATTATGTCTGCCTGGTGTGGGATGCACGGTCTGTGAAGCAGAGCGGGCAGTCCTCAGCATCACAGCCACTGTCAGCCACACAGCTGCATCCCGCTCTGCCGCGGCCCCAGGTGCAGCTCTGGGGCAGCCCGCGGGATCTTCTCATCGCCAGGGTCACTGCGGCAGACCTGGTGACCGCAGAAGGATATGGCCTCGATGACAGCGTGATGAACCCTGTCCGTGTCTTTCACCGTGAGCAGAAGGGTGTGCGGGTGGAACCGAAATGTGAGGCTGCGAGGGGGAGAAGCGGAGATGGCGAGCAGCGATTGCACAGGTTGCCTGCAGTGCTGCCTGACCCTGAGGCAGGCTCCAGCTGCCAGATGAGGAGGAGCGGGTGCTGCAAGACCACACGGGTTCTCCAGTCACGCCACCCACGTACAAAGTATGCCCATCTGCAGAAAATTTAGAGGGAAATATTTTTGGTTGCATGCTTGCAAAAAAACACCCCAAACCCAAAGCCAATGGAAGTGCACTGTATTTTTGTCACCGATAGTCCTTGCACAGCCTGGAGACATCTCGGCTTGGCGATGTGGCGATGTCCCTGGGACAGTGCTTGCATCAGGACTGGAGACCCCTGCTGCCTATGCTCCCTGCACTGTCCTTTTCCGCAGGGGAAAAAACCAAAGAAATCTGTTTAAAACCCAAAGAAATCTGACAGCAGCTGGAGAAGAGCCCAAAAAGTTGAAATCTGCCATCAGCATGGGAAAGGAACAAAGAGAGAAATTATGGCACGCAGTCCTGACACAGCTATTTCTTGGCAGAAGACGAGTGCCTGCGCATCTCAGATAACTTCCCAGAGAAAGTAAGCGCTATCAGAGCTCAGCGGAGAGGAGCTTGGAGACAAAGGCCCCATCCTTCTGCTGACCCTTGAGGGAAAACTGATGTCCTCGCCGCCCAGTCCGGCACATCTGACCAGCTTGCCACCCCCCGCTCCCCAAACCTCCCCAGCAGCAGATGGGGAGCTCTGTCTCTCCACCCTGCTGTCTCAGACGGAATCAGTGGCTGCAGGAGTCAATGCCTCCGGGAGCAGAACTGAATCTGACAGCGATGCCATCGCTTTGCTCCCTGCGCTGCCATCTTATGGTGAGAAATCACGGGCCGGTACGATCGATCCCAGCTGGACACGCAGCCCTACAGTTGGCTTTTCCCAATTTCTAAGTACTTAGTCACATTATCTGAACATACTTGGTGCTCGCCTGATATGTCTGCCCAGGCCTTTTTCATTCTCCGGCAAGGAAAAAGTTGACATATTGCTTCGACTGTAACTGTTAAAAGGAGTCTGCATTTGGGCTGGAACAAAACCTCAGGAAAAGCTTAAAAAAAACTCCCAGCAGTGTCAGAAAAGTGACAAAAGACTGAAGCAAAGGCTTTATAATGGAGTGACTCTTCCAATCAATTGGTGTGAGTTAATTAATTAATTGCTGCAGTTGCAATGACATTCCCTCTGGCTGAGTAATCAGGAAATCAGCCACCTGAGGCTCTTAGGGAGTTAATTGCCTTAAACTTTGTTAAAGCAGAGTGATAATACCATTTAAAAAATGCCATCAACGCACATTTCTTGTCTTTTGGGATCTTGCAAACCAATTCTTCATTTTGCAGAGCAAAACCTTTAGAGTTTTACTTAGAACAACTGAGTAATGGAGACAGATGAGGTGGAGAAACAGGGAGCAAACTGTGAAATACAAGTTCTGTATCATCTGAAACAGGAGCCGTGCTGGTGAATTTGAAATACCCCGAAATACACTCTCCAAATTTTCAGTGTCCATCCAGACTCCTGTCCTTTCTTAAGTGTTTTTTGTCCAGTGGGGAGTGGAGTTTCCCTAGTCTCTTGGAGTCGCTCTTCTCTTTTAAGCCTCATATGGAAACCCTTTTCTTTAGTTCAACCTGATTTTATCTTACAGAAATGTTGGCAGAAATGAGAGAACTATTCCGGGAAGAGCAGAAACTCTCCCTCCTCCCCTGTCACAGCTACCTGTTTCTCAGGCTGAAGTTGAGCTTCTCTGTGCTTTAGACCTCCCTCCCAAGTGAGCTCTTTGAGACCTTTGGAGGACAGTTGGTCCTCAGTCAGTGGAAGTGGGTATTTTTGGCTAGATCCCCTGCAGGCGTCCTCTTAAGAAGGAAAAGTGGAGGCCTTTGAAAGATGTCAAGCTGTCCTGAGGCAAAGCTAGTCCTGTCCCAGCAGTGGCAAAATCCCTGCCTGATGAGTGAAGGCTAAACCTGTTTTGCGTCTGGCTGGCTGCCTCTCAGGCTGTCCGTCTCTTGTGCTTTCCCTGCACACCCTGCTTGTTTGTCTGCAGCTGCAACACCGCAGTTTGCTGCAGGCAGCTGCCTTCACTTCTGCCTGGGGCTTCCATCTGTACCATGCAAGGTTTTGACTCCCTGCCAAGTGAAGGAGCAGGGGAAAGAAAATTCCCACTCGGATTTCAGCACTCTGAGGAGTCCCTAGCCGGAGCCTGCTAGAAAATTTCACCTTTTCTTGATATTTCTAATTGGAAACAACCCACAAAAAATGAGCTGGAATAAAGAAACCAAAGGAAGGAAACAGCTTTGTCCCTCCGAAGTTCGTCATATGAGAGACAGTGAGTGCATATAGAAGAAACAGGTACTGAGGACCCAATGATATCGATTCCCATCATTTTTAACACAGTTGTTTTACAATGGTTATTTCTTTTTTTTTCTTCATAAAGCCCTGGCCCTTTGAGTCCTGCTATTATAGCATAATCTCAGGGTTTGTTAAAAATGAAAAGAGAGCCTAGCCCTTCAGATGATGGAGGAAAGCTTGAAATTGTTAGCCCTACAGCCTCAGAAAAGAGAAAAAAACCAAAAGAGACTCATGTTTTAAATGACACTTTTAAACATTCCAGAGGTTTTATAGGGCCAGATTCATAATTTTCTTATTGTTTGAGGCTCGCAAAACTGGTATTTCCTTCCTTTACCAGCACAAAGCGTTCCTGGTCTCTGAGGGCCTTTTGGGGAGGTGACTAGGAGTTGGGTGTCTCAGATCTCCCCGCTGCAGCCCTGACATGGGCTCCCAGCGAGGGACGCCGCAGTTCTCAGATGCAAACCGCCGTTTGTCCCTTCTATCTTATCTATCAGTCACTTCGTGTGTGAGCGCATACACATATTATCAAATAAAAATACAAACCCCAGGCACACATTTTTATCCTTAAGTAATAAAATCTAATGGAAGAATTTACAGTCATGGGTTATAAAGCAATAATAGTTGTAAAATCATTTAGCAGGGTTCAAATACAGGTGAAAGGAGAAGTTCAGAAGTTCAGCATCTAAATATGTTTCCTGGCAGTTTCCTATGACAAACAGCAAATCCCCTATTGACATGGTACTATTTACGAAAGCCCAGAACTGTTCTCAGCTGCTCCACTTGTATTTTCGAGTTCATGGCTTGTGCAGTTTCATTACTTTTTAAGCACCCTTTCTGCAGGTCAGGTTATTCAGAGGAGCAGTAGTGAGGACTGACTGAAAAGGTCACTGCATAGAAAAGAAGAATCCAAATTTCTGTATGGTGTCCCTCCAGCCCCATGAGGAGGGAATCAACTTTCTCCTTAAAACGTAACACACATAATACCTCACAGATGGAGACTGCTGGCATTACCTGGAGGGAAATGGGTGGTGCAAGCAGGCCTGGGCACTATTTTTATTGGCACCTAGTGCCCCTCCAAGTAGACTTAGATGATGTTATCATTAAAATGCTTAGTGTATATTGCCTATATTGCAGTTTCCACCATTTCTAGCAAGTAGCACTTTCTAGCAACTACTGCTTCCTACGTGTAGCCATTCTAAGTTGGGCAATAACTTTGCTAAATGTCTTCACCATGGCAAAGCATAAAATACCTGCTCTGTCCTTAAGAGATTGAGCCTATCTTCTTGTGCCTCTGTTGCTTATTGGTTTAAGAATGAAAGCAACTAAAATCTAGGCCTCAGAAATCGCATGAAGCACATCAGGGGGCTGACTCTAAACTCCAGGTCCCTCTTGCCATGTGGTGCCAGCCCAAACCATTGAGACAGGAACCACGTAGGAACCCCACAGCTGTTGTTAGCTTTGCTTCTGCTGCTGCATTACTTAATATCCCACCTGAACTTTGCCCTAATAATGGAGGCAGATGATAAGTTATAAAGTTGCTCACTGGATAAGAAGATAACTTTGCCCTACGCTTCATTTCGTAATTATTTTTTTAAAAAGAAATTATTAGAAGGTGTGAGAGGTACTAATAAACAGAGTGTACTTTCTCTCGATAAAAAAGCACTCAATTTCTTCAGGGAGCATTTGTCAGCGGGCTAGCAGAAAGGAGATAGCTACGATACGTGTTAACACAAGAACTTTCGCATTTCTTTGTCCTTGACACTTTTTAACTTAATTAACCTTGGCAATCTAAACTACTTACAAACAAGCCCCAGTTACTGGCATATCTGAAGAAATATTGCCACTTCCTCAAGACCAATCAAACACTCATGTTTTTCCTGAGAATTTAAGAGGTTCCTTGTCATAATAGTGTGCATAAAACTTATCTAAACGGCCTATGCTGTTATTGAAACAGGCTGCCATTTTGTTGTTGTGATATTTCCACACCCCCGGGACGCCTGCTGTGCTGAAGCAGGCAGCCAAACAGCTAATGCCCCAGCAAACATCCAATTAGTCCTTCTGCGCCTACAAATGCATTATTGTTTCCCGTGTCGTCCTCCACACTAACACGGCAGTGGGGAACGAGCTGCCCAGAGCAGCTTTCTGATGGTCTTCCGGGGGGGTTTAGAGGACTCCGTGGCCAGGCAGTGGCTCAGAAAGGTGTTGAAAGCTTTCACTGTCAAAAGTGAGGATGGCATCCCTGTTCTGCGTGGGGGAGGCTGGGAGCAGGCGAGGCGTTTCTCACATGGCCAGGCTGTCCTTTTTGGGTTTGTTTGGAAAAACATCAGAGAAGGGTTTACTTCAGGAGGCAGTTAACACTTCGGCAGTTTTACTTTCTTTTGCCTGCTTCCCTCTCTCTGCCTTTTCTCTTTCTTTCTTACGCTCTGTGCTGTTTCTTTCTTCCTTTAGTCCTAACTCCTGGTGTGAGCTGTTTTTCCTCTGCCCAGCCCTCTCCTCAAGGACAGGTCACAGAAAGTTAGCATAGGGTCACTGGCTGGAGGAAAAGGACATCTCTGTGGATTGCCCCCACGCTGCACCCAACAGAGACCTCTTCTGAGAGTTTGTGCAGTCTTGCCTGCAGAGAAATGGTGCTAGACACAGAGTAAGCTTGCAAGGCCAGTTCTTTGGAAGGCAGGGAAAGTCAGCATTTCGGCTGCCTGGAGGGCCTTGGTCTGCGTGCTGCTGTCCATCCTCCGTTACATGCCAGTGCTCCTGGCTGCAGCACCTCCGAGCCTTGTTTGGAGAGGATCATCGGCTGAGAAACACACAGACCAAGAATTACTGCCTGCCTGGGGTGGGAGGCCAATGGGTTAGGCTTCTGGTGCAGCAGGGTAAACCTAGAGAGGACAGTTTCCTAGGAAGAGATCCTGAGCCCAGTTTTCAGGGGCGCAAGCAGACTGAAGGTGCCGGTGTGACAGAACTGTGCCCTTGCAGAGCAACAGAGAGCCTGGCCCTGCATTCATCAGGGATCTGATTAACCCCATAACTACTTGCTTCCTGACATTAATTATCTACCTGTGGTTTTGCCCTCTTTTTCTTATATATGCCTTTACCCTCCTTCCGTAAAACCTTCCAGCTGGCTATAAGATTTTTGAGTGCAGTCAGATGCCCTGAAGCTGTACCCTGGGAGAAGACGACATGCAAAGCCATCCACAATTTGCATCCCCCCGGGATCTCCAGGTGGCCTCATTTCCCCGGGGGAACAACTCCACTCTCTAAGCACTACTGCATGAGGCAACTGGGTCAAAACAGCTCCTGCAGCTTCATAAACAGCCAAGAAGAAGCAGCACACGCACGATGGCTCATGCACTCAGGGCAAATGTTTATAGAACAAATTTAGCACCGACTCAAGCACATTAACAATTGGTTGCAGCATTTTATCCACATCCTCATTGTCCCCCAGGACATGAGCCAGTGAGCGAGCTGTTGACAGCACAAGAGATCAGACCTTATGAGCTCAGCAGTAGCTTTTACCACTGTGGACGTCAGAACCTGCAGGTGGAGATTGGCGGTATGCACCAGGGCTACCGGCGTTGTTGTAAGGGCTTGTGGGGGCTTTAACTCCTAGCCTGGCAGATGTCAGATACAGGGGGACAACATACTGACAAGGAGAAAACAAGGAAGTGTTATGGGTGGGAGAGGAGATCTCTAATCCCCTCGTCTGCAAGGTTCTTGGTGGTGGATTCCCAAGGAAGCGATTTGCGATAGGTCAGTTTAGCCTACAAAAATTAGCTCCCCCTGCAATCAGGAAAGACTCTGTATGGGGTGGTTTAAAGCAACTAAAATGGAGCCCATGTCTTTGCAAGACCTGTTGAGAGAGCCTGAAGTTGTACCTAATACGTGAGGTTAAGTGCCAGCCACAGCACCTCCAGGGGTCCTGGTGTCCCGATACTTTAAAAATACCAGGTAGATGAATGCAAATAGCATCACACTTATAGCAAATGCTAGGAATGCACTATACAGTGCTGCTTCTTAGGGAATTGAAAAAATTACCTCTTTCTTCATTAAGGAAGGCAAGAAAACTTTTCTTATTGTATAGACACGGAAGCAGAAGTTGGAAAAGTTGGTCAGCTGCTTATGCTATATTCTTTGGTCTGGAAAGGGGATGATAAGCGAGGTAACATTTCTCATTTATCCCTGAAATAGTAGAGCAGTGGTTCCCATTGAGGCACTTGAGGGTTAAACCTTTTTATGGGCCACCTTATTTTTCCTTATTTAGCTCCATGCTCCATTTCAGCCCTGCCAATACCCTGACTGGTTTACGACCTCCCTCAAATAATGTCTTGGAACTCTGGAGATGTTAGGAGCCGTGGTATAATTGTAAATGAGTTAAGCTAGTCGGGAGCCTAATTGCTGCTAAATGACTCAATTGTCTCATACAGATAGCAGGAAGGTCTCTCTGCTCCCATCCCACGTGTACAGTGCAGGACTGGGGTCATGTAGCAGGTGGCTGATAAAAGAAAAAAATGCAAAGGCCGCTGGCCTGCCTTGTCAGTCAGATACCTGTTTCCAGTCTGTGGAGCTAACTGGCCTTCTTGAGCTTTTTAATAGGTTGGTGCTGCTCAGCAGGTTTGGGAGACGCTTACCTTCAGGAGCAGGGCATGGACGCCAAGCACTCCCTCCGGCTCAGCCACGCTCCCCACCCTCTGTGGAAATCCACATTATTTGTATTTTGCAACCTTTGTTTCCTGATATCCTGGCACTGCCAAGGAGCTTTAAGTGCAGCTCCATGCGGAGTGTGTGGCACGTGCAGGTCATTGCTAAATTGCACTTTCTAATTAGCATCTGCTCTGCTGGCTGGGCTGAGAGGGAGCTGGGGTCCTCCTGAGCTGCTCCCAGGTCGTAAAGCCTGTGCAATGAGCAATTTGATGAAATGAGCTCCCTGTCCCCCTTTTCTCACCTAATGGGCAGAGCCGGGTAGTGGTGTCAGCTACAGGAGCAGACACCTCCTGGGGAAGCAGTGGGACAACTAGCTGTCCAGCTCCATGCATTGACCTGTGTATCTACCCTTTTCACTACAGGGAAATGGTAAAAAATTGCAAGAGTGAAGCCAGGCTCTAAGGTAGGGTCACAGCTTGTAAGTGGTGCTGCTCAGGGAATGTAAAAGCAAGCAGTGGTGGGGTGTCTGTCACACATAATGCTGTTCCTGGCAGTGCTCAGGGTGTGTGACTTTGCACCAAAATTCCCCAATGACTGCCAGTCCCCTATAAGTGTTCACCAGCTAAGATATTTAGGAACAGCATCTTTCAAGAGGTAGGATCACTCTGGGCCAGGCTGTGTTTGGCATGTTTCTTGGTAAGTGAGAAGACACAGAGGTATTACATACAATTTCTGCTTCCACTGAGGGGCAAATACCAGACTGAATGGTCTTTCACATGGCAGGAAACTCAAGATGTGGGGCAACACATGGTAAAGTATTTATTTTGCAAAAGAAAATTCCAACACTCAGAAGACCATGGTTTTGTTTTATTTCTCCATGGCATTTTTGACTGGCATGTGAGCATTGCCACTGGGGTGGGCAATGCAACAATTGCTTAGAGCAAGTGTTAAAGTTACTGGGTTTTTTAGTTGAATTTTGTCACAAAGGGAAAAAAAAGTGATGTAAAAAGTAAGATGAAACTTTAGTCTATAATAGGATAAATGGGGCAATGCTTAGATTAAATCATATTACCGAAGCAGCATTGATTCTGGGTGGGAGAACTGCATGCAGTTGCAGAGCTCAGCAATAGGAAGGCAGCTGTGATGCCTTCGGTTAATGAACAG